>NW_026099572.1:11717443-11756216 GCF_025091365.1 Daktulosphaira vitifoliae | reverse complement strand
TGGAATTTTTTGGAATATATTGGAAATTTCTGGAAGTTTTTGGAAGTCCGTGGCGGACGGTCCGTCTTTTAGGCCGTCCCTAAATTTTCCATCAACTCTAATCCCCACTATTACACAAAGTTTCTAATCACATTCATACTTGTTTATCTATGAAGGTACACAAAAAATAAACATAGTAAAACGCCTTAGTTATGAACAGGCGTGTTTCAAAATAGGAAATTAAATTTTACAAATAATCTTAATGCAAACTATGTGCTTGTCAGCCTTCCATTATTGTTTCAAAATATTTTAAATATTTATCCCCCAATAAATCTGTCTTCTCCTCATTGTAATCGCAGTCACTCATTCTACAACTTTCGTAAAGCTAACTTCGATACCATTTACACGGATTTCAACAAAGCATTTGATTTAGTTAATCACAATGCCCTAATCCAGGTCCTTAACTTATCCGGTGAACCTCTCCTGTCCTGGTTTTCGTCTTACCTATCTTGCCGTTACCAATGGGTCAAATTGCTTGGAGTAAAATCAAATGTCTATCCTGCTACGTCCGGTGTTCCTCAAGGAGGTCACTTATCTCCGCTCCTGTTCTCTCTATTCATTAACAGTGTATCAAGTGTACTTTCTAATAGCCAGATTTTATGTTTTGCAGATGATATTAAGCTTTTCTCTCGCTTAGCTCATCCTTAGCCTAGTCATCCTTGGATTTTATTACAGTGATTTTGATCGGTTCACGGAGTGGTTTAATTTACTAGGGCTATCCCTTAATGCATCTAAATGTAAGTCCATGACTTTTGTCAGGTTNAATGCATCTAAATGTAAGTCCATGACTTTTGTCAGGTTTCAGTCACCTGTCAAATATGTTTATCATCTCGGATCTACTGAGATTTTATGTTCTAATGACTTTGTAACTGATCTAGGATTTATTCTTAGTAGTGATCTTGATCCTAGACCCCACATTGAGCATATTTGTTGTAAGATCTATAAAACTCTAGGGTTTGTGTTAAGATTATGTAGGGATTTTCGGTTAGGTCTATCATACAAGGTGCTTTATTGTGCACTTGTTCACCCTATTAATGAGTATGGTGCCGTAATTTGGGATCCGCATGAGCTCAATGATTCTCTTAGACTTGAAAGGGTTCAGCGTAAATTTATGAGATATGCTAGTTTTAGATTGAATATCCCTTGTGAATCTCACAACTATGGACCAGTTGCTTCTCAACTAGGGCTGGTTACGCTGGCTGAGCATAGACATATCTCGGGTATTAAGTTCTTAAATAGTTGATTGCAAGGTAATATGATTCTCCCTATTTGCTTTCTTTAATTTGTTTTAGAGTTCCTCAACGTCATTCCCGATCTGTTGCTCCTTTTTATTTTCCTTTCGCTTTCAGTAATTACCTTAAAAATGAGCCTATTAAACGTATGATGTCAAATACCAAAGTTGACCCTTCATTTCTTCTTTGCCTATAATTATCTGAATAACTGTTATTTAATATTTATCATATTTGACAATTAATGTATAACTGATATGTATAATGTGTATATATGTTCAAAGGGCTTATCCCGTGTATTTAATAAAAATAAAATAAAATTTGAAAGAAAATGATAACCTCATTTAAGTTAGGTTCAATACTTGATATTGTATACGGCTGCTTCAATAAAATTGCTGGAAATCCAGTATTACATAGTTGTAAATTCATAAGTGGTAATTATTCACGTATTTCTGATAACTTTACCTTATATGTTGTTCCAAAATCCTAAAATAAATGGTGAATAAAAATTCACTTGAAGTGTAGAATCAAAGGACACTCTTTTTGATTTAGTCATAGCGTTGATATGTTGTTATAAGCACTTTAATGGGGATAAAGAAGGCCTAGACTTACTTGAGGATAAGTTTGTCTCTTACAAAATTAGGAAAATTATAAATATTCTTAAATTAAATATTAATGACACTGAAAAAAATCCTTGGACTACAAGAATTAAAAATATACTTTTTTAAATCAACAATTCATGCTGTTTTTAAATCTGCAATTAGACTTTTTCTAATTTTTTATATTATTACTAATTACACATAAAATAATAATTAAAACAAAAATAAAATTATTTTCAAATTATTACTGATTTTTATTTTTAATATGTTAAAAATACTTAATACAAAATCTCATTTTTAACCTATTTTTTTTTTGGTGCTTTTAAGTTGATAAAAAGACTTGTGAAAGTTTACAATAAAAAAAAGTTGAATTTGCTACCATAACTTTTAGCTTAACTTACAAGTTTGAAATTGAAATCATTAAATAGAAAATTTTATGAGAATAACACAAATTGTATTGTTAGATTTAATATGCAGTTAGGAAATTATATAATTACTATTTACAGTAAATTTATCAGAAAAGCTTATTATTTTTTTTCATTTCTATTGTATATATCACTTAAAAAGAAATCATAGTAATCATTTTTAAATAACTTTTGGTGTTTAAAAAGATTCTACAATTGAAATATGACACAAGTGTTATCGACCGGCAACTTTATCACAAAAATATATTTTTGAATACGGTAGCGATTTTTACCATGAAGACAATCTAAATTTGAATTTTTTTTTTTTCACATTAAAGTTTATTATATAAGCCTTAATTTAAGATATATATAAAAATATCAGTATTACTGGAACATTTCAAAAATTACATTGAAAAAGGTCAATTTCTATTGGCGTGTTTAAAGTTTAAACGCTATCTGTATAAAAGGAAATGGTCAGATTTAAAAAAAAGTATGAAAGGAGTATATAAAAAGAATTGATTCATACATTTTTTAAAAAGTTATAGCATTATAAATTTAAATTATAAAATCGAGAATTTTTCATACTTTTTTCTTTTACATTGATATTCGTTTTTACCATAAAAATTAGTTTAAAAGTAAAATTTTTTTTTCAAAATAAAGTATATCATAGAAGCTTTAATTTAAGATNAAAATAAAGTATATCATAGAAGCTTTAATTTAAGATATTTATAAAAGTATTAATATTTTAGAAAATTTTAAAAATTTTACTTTCTATATAAATTTTTAGTTTTGATCCCCTCCTCATGTGAAATAGGAAGTAGTTCCATTTAAAAGAAATTTATGTCGAGTGTAGGAGGTATATATATATATATAGTAATTATTATAAAAAAATAATATTGAGCTAAACATTCTTAAAAAGATATAGTAACATAAAGTTCAAAAATATAAAATCAATATTTTTTTGATAAAAATGCCTTTTTTTTAAAAGTTATTTTCATCATGAAGACAAGTCCAAAGGTCAATTTTTTTTCAAATTAAAGTATATTACATAATCTTTTTATGTAAGATCTTTATTTAAATAAGATTTTATTTAAATGTCAGTATTTCTGGAACATTTTCAAAATTTAATTTTTTTTGAAAATATTGCCATTTTGAAACTCTTCCTGTGAGCAGGGAAATGTTCAAAAATATATATCAAATGAAAGGGAAATACCTAATGCTTTGATATAAGAAAAATTTATTTTAATTTGTTTATTTTTCAAAAAATTATAGAAGTTTAAAAAAAAAAAATGTCGTAATTTACTATTTTAAAAATTGTAATTTTTTGGGTATTTCTCCCATTTACAGGAAACGAGGGTATTTTTTTTTCAATTTTTAAGGATAATGTCTTCAATTAGATATGATTTGTGATCTTTTGATGTATCGTTGAGAATTATCGGTCTTGTGAGAGCTGAAAAAAGTATATTTTTTGGGCCTATAGAAAATATAAAAATAATTAATGATTTTAAAATCAATTTTTTGAACTTTTAATAATTAATAAATACTGAATTATAAAATTTAGTTATTTTTGTTAGCGACTGCAAAAATAAAAATTATGACTTCTTTAAAAAGCAGAGCCTAAAATACATGGTCGTCACTAGAAATTTAAGTCTACAGGAGCTGAAGTCTCACAATTTTTTGGGATTTTAATGTTGCACGAAGTCCTAAATATGTAATATTGAAAAAAAAAAGAAAATCATTTGTTGTTTTACGCAGTTGAGATAACTTCTTTTATTTGCAGTGCAGAGTAACTCAACAATTCGTGGAATACCTTAAAACAATTAAGGATAGCTCTTGAAAATTATCATCCATTTTTTTGTCGTCATCATTACAGGCGTAATATGAATATTTTTTTAAATAAAAACATATTAAATTAAAAAATAATCAACAATTTAGGAATTATATTAATTCTCATATATTTAAAAAGTTTATTTCAGTTAGGTCTAAAAAAAATAAAACAATAATGGATGAATATTCATCAATAAATAAAAATAACAATGAATCAAGTCAAACTTGTTGCCATAGACATAAAATAAGTAGTTAAGGAAAGTTGAACCTTTACGTGTAATAGACATGTGTTGCTTCATATAAGGATTTTTCATGGAAGTCTTATTGTTATGCATTAATTCTATGTAATAATTTGAAATGTATACACAGACACATTTTGAAATAGTATGATAACAAGTAATATAGTGCGATAACATGTAAAATATTTTTAGTATTCCTCTTTTAAATGTCATGTTTATATGTCCATGCTTGCTGCATGGACATATAAACATTATGCCTACTTTTATAACAAAGTAGTTTTTTAACTAATGTTTTTAACTTATGGATTATTTTAGGGTTTAAAATAATTTTATACATATTAATAAATGTTTTAAAAAGTTCTTAAAACAATTTATTTAACATTTATCCACAAATTTATTAGTATATGTAACATAATTTTGTACTTGAAGCACAATTGCTTATATTATACAAGAAATAAATAACATCCAATGAAAAGTTTACTAAAATATGTTCTGTACAAAATTAGACAACTACAATAACATAGGAACAAAAAAAAAAAAAAAGAATGCTAATTATTACATTAAAAAAAAATGTTTACAATTTAGTTTTGAACACTTTAACGAGTGGCAGTTTGAAAAATTGAATATAAAATATTTCATTACATTTTTTTAAAGTCTAAATTCCCCCATTAAAAAAAAAAAAAAAAAACAACTAATAAATAAAAAAAAAACCTAAACAATTAATTATGCTATACAAATTATACATTTTATTAATTAATGGGGACCTCCAAAGAAGGCAGTGATGAGCTATACTATTCTGATTTATGATTAATTGTAAATGAGACATTATTTTTTGTACAAATTATATACATAAAAAGCCAAAATCTAATAAAATAATGGTCTTATGAAAACAATTAAAGAACACATTAGTACTAAATGGTAAGGGACCTATATTTAATTATTAGCTATACACATATTTAAAGGTATTATTTACAATTTTAAGTACTCAAATCAATATCATAGATATTGTTATATTACAATACTTAGAAAAAAGTATTTGATTATTTTACATCCACAAATAGAAATTAACAAAAAAATAAAAAATAAATAAATTTAATAAATAAAAATTGGTAAACAATTTAATTTTGCTAAGGCAGTTTTTACAAAGATTAAATATATATAAACATGTTATATATAAATAAATATAATGCCTAAAATAAATGTATACATGCAACAGTAAAAATTTACTTGTATTGTACATTATGTAGTTAAAATATACATAAAAAGGAACTAATAAAAATTTTAAATAAATTTCTTTTCAACACAGTAATTTACTATTTTTCTTTACAAAACAAAAAAATTAATTATTAATTAGTTGAGAGAGTGAGTAATTGGAAATATAGTTTAATAAAATTATATTGATATTGTTAAAAGGAATGAAAAGAAAAAAGAAGACTTTTAATATAATTTTTGAATTTAAAGGTGTAACTATAATTGTTATAACAGATATAAAATTTTAAAATTAAACTAGCCAAGAAAATACTTACTAAAAAAAGTTGTTTGTATTCTGAATTTCAGCGTCCATCCATTTTGCTGCCCATGCTTTAGCTTTAGGACAAGTTGATTTATACTTGTCTCTGAAAGATTTCTTTTTGTGGTTTGTATGACGTTGATACCTTAATGGTATATTTGGTGTTGTTACAGTTGGTGCTGGTACTGGGCTATAGGGTCCATCAAGAGGAGCAGGAGAAAAAGGAGGTGATGGTGATGGAGGTGGCTGTAGGGCAGGTGGTGGATCACCATGTCCAATACCACTATCAGGACTAGTATTAGCTGCAGCTGCATCAGAACTATTACGCCTCCGTTTGTCTAACTCAAGAGAAGCAAATGTAACCAAATTGTCAAATCTTTCTCGAATACGATCATTCCATTTTTCATCTAAATTTCATAAATAATAAATTGATTAAAAATGCAAATATTTACAATTTAAAAATGAAGGGTACACGAGAAAAAGATAGTAGAGTTCTTTAAATTTCTTCAAGAAAATAAAAATAATTATCATATATAATAATAATTAAATATTCTTATCTCGTTACTAAAAAAAAAAAATGGATGTTTCTGTATTAGCAAAACTAAAACATTTTTTCGGTAAATAGAAATTATTACTTGATATTACTGTTGATGGGATATTAAAACAAACCATAAAATCGAAAAAATAGACTATCAATTTCTCCTGTACTCTTTAAATAAATATAATAAAATAAAATTACAATACTAAAATATTAAAAGAACACTATATTTTTGTAACATAAAAATTTACATTACATACTATGTAGTAAAGTTTGTTGAGTTAAATACTGACAATTGAAAAATTATAGATTGATTAATAATTTTTTAAGTTCAAAAATATGCTAAAACAATTTTTAATTTTTGTAAAAAATTAAATATTAATTATTATTTTAATTAGTTTGTCAGCAATTTAATAATAATTTTTAAAAGGTCTTTTTATAAGAAATATACAAGTGATTAATTAAATTCTAAAAATATTCAATGAGATAAAAATGCATTAAAATACTTGTTGTTTTATACCCACATTAAGTGTTCAAATGATAGTACTTTATTGATTAGATTTAAACTAGTCAAATTTTTAATAAGAAAAAAAATCGTCTATTTTTAATTTTTAAACAATTTATTAATTTAAAAATAAAAATTTCGTTTGTATGGATTAAATTTATTATAGTACATATATTTAGTTTTTAAAATGTTCTTTAGGATAAGAAAGGAATTTTTTTTGATTTTTACAATATAATCAAATTATTTAAATTATTGTTTATTTATTTTCAAAGAGTCTCAAAAAAATTAAATCATTATTAATTCATAAAAGTGTACTTTACTATTTATGGTATAATTTTTTTTTTGCAGAAATCAAATAGCAATAGTCAACAATTAAAATGATAAAAAATGATAAATAGAAACTTAAATATTATAGTTTAGATTGATATTTTTAAAATTAATTATTAATGATGTTGAATTTATGTAATTTTAAGTGAAATTTCTTTAGAATTTTGTGAAGTATCTATTACATTGTATTTTAATTGTTCAACAAATAAAAGTAAAATCATTAAAAATGCATGAGGCGTCCTCTTTAAATACTTTTAATTTAAAAAGCATTTAAATTTGTTAAAAATCAATTTTTTTTTATAAATACAGTGTTATTTCTAATTTCTTAGTATTTAAAATTTTTTACTACTATAATATTATCATGAACATGCATATTAGTGTATACTACATTATCAAAAACAAAGAGAATACGCAAATAATTAAATATAGCTGCAAAACTATAAAGAGGCATACATAAATAAAAATATCTATCTAATTTGTTTATGCTATACAATAGATAATTTAGTATCCTTTTACTGACTGTTAGTTTTGTAATTACTTTAAAATAACTTTGTATTTTATCAATATCTATAATACTCCTATATATAATATAGATGTTTAATAATTAATAATAATAATAATATATATGTATAATAAATTGATGGTAAAATAATCTATATAATTTCTGTAGAATGAATACCTAGTAAAATTAAAAAAAAAAAAAAATCAATTCACCTATCATAGTAACTAAATTACCAAGTATACAACTATTGTAATTTAATTACACAGCATGAATTGAAGTATTATTTTTAATGAATTTATTATTTCACATGACATGTGAGATCATTTTACTTTTAATCTTTATTAAAATAGAAAATAGCCCTTGAAAAACAAATAAAGATTTTCAATTTATGGATAAATATTTGCCCATGCGCCATAAACCATAATTCATATTAAATATTTATCATTTATTATTGTTAATAGACACATGCCAATTATTTTATTTATAATAGTGTGTATTGCACAACACAATGCAGTGCACTCACCTTAGTATTTTACTAGGTATTCCAATTCCATTAGGCCAGCTAGAGCCTCTATTTATACAGCTAAATAATACTTCTGGTGACATACTTTAGAGTACAAGTATTAAATCCTAAAATAGAAATTAATAAGCGTGACAAGCAACAAAAACCAGCAAAACATGCAATAAGTGAACATTATTAATAATAGTATTTTCTAATATAATATAAGATAATTATATACTTTCAATATTCTAAGTTATTAAATAGATTCTTAATATAACTCTACAATAAAATGGGTAAAAAAAATAAATTAAAATAATAGAAATGAAAATGAAATTTATAATTAAAAGTTATTAATTGGAAATTCAGTGAATTGTGTTTCTTCATCAAATGGCCACCACCAAAAGTTTAAATCAAATAAAGAAAACAATTCACTTAGATAGATATATCCAAAATATTTTAATTTTATGGTTAAGCCAAGCTAAATGACATTAAACCAATCAGGCAACTTGAAGAAAAAAACTACATGGGAGTCTAATATGAAAACGGAATAAAATTTCACGCCAAAACCTAATCTAAGTGTGAAATATAATACTTGAATCTAGAATAATACCTTCTTCAGAGGGAAGTCTATCTGACATCGGTGTCAGTTTTTTTGATGGAATAGGACCGGGTGATTGAGAACTTCGTTTGAGTATCCTATGTGCTGACTGTGTATCGGATTCAGTCTTTTCTTCTTTAAACGACAGTCCTTCATCTCCATTGCTATCTTCGCCATCATTATCTAGTAGCCGATCATGTAGTGATGCAGCCAAACTATAGATAATTATTTTATTAATTTATATAATTTTAAACATATTATCTTAATATTACCCTTCAACAGGTTCTTCTTTAAGAGTGGTCAAAATTGGAGGGGGAGTGTCATCATTAAATAACGATTCTTGGTATGGTTTTAGATCAGCTTTAGGTAAAGGTATGTACATAAAAGACCGATGTTTTTCTGATGGTTGATTACTAATCATATTATCTTTGGTTCTATTATTATGCATAGATAATGGAACAACAGCATTAATAATTGACTGATTGCTTATTTCTAAAGTACGATTTTGCCGATCCATTTCTAAGCATCTTTCAATTTCATTATTTAAAACATCACCAATTGTTCTAGCAATCATATTTTGCTGTACAGATGGATTTGGAGAAATTTTTTCCTAGGATACAAAAATGTCATAAATTAATGTTTACTAATTAAAATTTCAAATAAGTTTTACTTGTGATAAATGTCTTCTAAGAGCAACTTTGGCTGGAGATACAACACTGTAATCTGGACTTTTAGATGATGGTTCATTAAGAGCACTGGTAATGAGATCTTTAACATGTTCATCATAGAAAGGCACTTTGAGTGGTGTATCAGATGAATGTCTGTTGAAGATTTTAGTCGATCGTTGATATCTTGCTGCTGTTTCTATATGCTTACCATTTTCAACAATTTTTCTAGCCTCAATTTGACGACCAGTTTCCAAAATCTTTTGAGCTAAAATTTCTGGATTTTTTTCATCAATTTTAGCTATATCTGGAACATCAGGCCAATCTTGTGAACGAATTCTTGATTTTTTGTTATTTGTCATTTGATTGTTCATAGTAGAATTATATTTGTTTGAAACATTTTGTTTTTCTAAGCTATCAATTTCATTTTTTACTGATTCAATTGTTTTAGATAGAGAATGTTTTCTTTTTCTATTTTCCATGAGTTCTGTCATTAATATCTTTTGGGTGATAACTTCATGATCAGTTAAATTTTCTGACTGCTGTATAACTAAAGAACTTGGTGTTCCAATAGCATTCACTTCAGCAGCTCTTCTACAGTAGAAATCCCAGTATTGATTCTCCAAAACATTAGTCTAGTTGAAAAAAAAAAAAATAAAATAAAATTTAAGGATTTATAATTATTTTTTTTATAATTGCGTTCACCTCATTTTTTACTTTAGCAACTTTAGTTTGTAAATCTTTGTGTCTTAACACAATAACTTTAGCTGCTGTTAACACATCTCCTGTAGTATTTGTCGGTACAATATCTAATTCTTTCATGCGAGTTTTCAAAAGACTACAACTATCTTTAATCAAATGATCTACTTGTTTCTTAATTTGATTAATTTTCATGCTTAAGTTTTGTTTCTTTTCCTAGAAAAATGATAAAAAATTTAATTTATAGTTAAAATTATTTTCTAAAACATACATTAAAGTTGTAAAAGGCAAAGAAATGAAAAGATATTAGAAAAAAAAAAATAATAGAAGGTATTTACTGAGTAAAACATTTAGTAAAAGGTAAACATATTCAAGGATAAAGGGATTAACACCAATTATAACTTATCATAAACCAATCATTTACACCTATAACTTTGTAAATCCAATAAGTACCTTTTCAACTTTGATTTGTGCTTCAACATCTTCTTTAAACTTTTTAGTTTTAAACATATTTATCATATTCATGAAACCTTGTTTATAATCATCCAAGAGTAATTGTAAAGAATATGGAATATCACCATCAGGTGGAGGCAGTTCAGTATGAGTAGCAGCATACCCAGCACCAACACCAGTAATGGAAGTTAATGTATGATCAATACATCCTTTAGGAGGTTCTTTTATACTCATTGAAACTTCAGGAGTAGTGCTAAGAACAGTTTCACTATGCAATAAGTTTAAAGAGGCTGAAATTTTAACATGGCGTTTGGGAGCTTTGCGTTTTGTTTTTTGTTTACGAGCTTTTGAAGTAGTGCGCTTTCCTTTAGTATTATTATTTTTCTCTACATCCCTCACAATAGGAGTAGCTTCAGAATGTGATCGGTTATGTAATGAATTAGTATTAGTCTTAAAACTACGGCTACGACGAGGTGTATTGCGCTTCATGACTTTTCTACTAGCTCTATTATGATTATCTAAAATAAAAAAAAGATAGTAAAAGAGAGAATATATAAACGTTAATAACAATAAATTGATTATCTACCAGAAACATTTTCATTATCTCCTTCACTATTATGTCCTCCTAAATCAGACCAAGATTCTCGGTTATTAGTGATTTTTGTTTTTTCTGATGCTAAACTTATTGTGGTACTACCATCAACACTATCACCATTCATATTACTCAACATTGAATCTGTGTCATCTGAAGAGCTATTAATATTATTATTAGCAATAGTTTTCTGTTTTTCTCCATTTACCTATTAACATATTCACAAAAATTAACAAATTAAATGTCCAATACTCAATTATCCATATAGGCAATTTTGTTTTTTAATAAAGTAAAATAAATATTAAAAATTCAATATTTATTTTATTGATAATAATTCTCTATCTAATTACCCTTGTTGACTTTGAAACAGGAAGCTTATTTTGAGTAAAGTATCGTTCAAGCTGTTGACAATAATAAAAAAAAAAAATGTTTGAAATTTCAATTAAAAAAATTCAAAATAAAATTATTTTTTACAGTATAAACTTTACAAAATCACAAGAATGATTGAATAAATAAATAAATGAAATGTAATAATAGTAAATTAAAAAATTTAAATATGTTAGATATTGTGAAATAACTTAATTTACCAATAAAATCGAAATACACAATAGTTAATTGTATTAATTAATTTGAAGTTTAATTCTAGTAAATTATTATTTTAAAATATTGAATCTTAATCTACAAGCATAAAATAATCATACAATCATGATTAAAATATTGCATTTCAATTTTTGTTATTTAAACAATTATTAAGAACCATCTTTGCTACACAAAGAAAGTTCTGTATATATTAATATTTTATTTTGTTTATATTCAAAGTTTTGATAAAATAACACAAAATGCTTAAAAAATAAAATAAAAATAATGGTAATAATGATTTTTTGTTATATAAAATAATTTTCTTCATACTTTAATTATTAAATGTATTTACCTTTGTTCGATCTATAACATGCAGATAGTACTTCACAGGGTTACAAGTCCAAGACACTGATCCAGTTATTGGTTCCATAGCTGATACATGCATAATTGTTCCAATATCTAATCAATTAAAATAAAACAGTAATAATATTTAATTAAAAATTCCACAAATGATATATTAAATTAATTTACCACTTAGGTTTCGCTCAGACATTCGAAAATTAAGTGGACAGAATGATCTTGATGAAACTATTCTAGCACCATCTTTAAGATCAGCAAAACGTTCTTTTAAAGCATGATCAACTTGTGGTCCAAAAGCATAATTATTAACAAAGACAATAGATGCATTAGTTATTTTCTCTCTATGTTCTTCACTTAGGAAATCTCCTTTGATAAGCTTATACTCGCCATACTGTTTTCCATACCAAGACATCCATTTTTGAAAGTTTGTATGCATAAACTAAAGAAAGCAGAGCAAAAATTATTTGTGATACAGACATTTAATATTAAACAAGCAAATTGAATAACAAAATATTAAATAATTTTAATGATTATTACTGCAGAGTAGGATGATGGAACATCAGCTTTTTCAACACCCCAGCAAATTTTACATTGAGTTGATGCGGCCATTTGTAAAACTATTTGACCAACACCTGATCCAAGATCAATAAAAATATCTTCCTCTGTAATATTAATTAAATCAATCATTTGACAAATAAGATCATATGATGTTTCTCCGTAAACCTACAATGAAAAAAATTACAAACTTAGAATCAAATGTATTTTATTTATTTTATATTTTTATACTTCTGGAGAAAAGGGTTCATATTGATTTAATTTATCAGGGTCACTGACAGAAACATTGTACACTTGTTGTATAATATGACGAAGTAGTCCTCTGGATGCCTTCCTACTAAATTTTTGTAACGAAGTTCCTTTATTCTACAAAAAAAAAAATTGTTCATATAAAACACTACTGTGAACTAATTTTTAAACACATTAAAATTTTAAGTTAGGTATCTATTTGATGCATCAGTGTATAATGTGATAAGTAATCACATGCTAAAAAAAAATTATATCAATTAATAAAAAAATGAAAAATTGATTCTTAATTAAGAAAATATACTGCGATGAAATTAAAAAAAAAAAAATGTTTATTTTAATTTGTTTACTTGTTTGAGGTGGAAGGCTACTGAAAAATTAATGCCCGGGGACACAAATTGTTTAAATGTGATCTTGATTATATGTAATGAATTGTATATAAATAGGCGTCATAGGTGTTTTGAGTGAAATACGCTGTTAAGTTATTTGTATAAAGTATACAGTGTATACTATGTAAAAATACTACAAATATGCATGTATACATTCGTATATCTTGAAATTAAAAAAAAAAAAGATTAAAGTATTTATTTTGTTATTTGATAATCTAAAGCTTGAGCAATCTGTATAACAGCTGAAAGGAAGAGGAATATACATAGTTGAAAAAGTGATTATCCACCTTTACAATATAGATATCGAATGAAAAAACACACAAACATCTTCAATTTAGGGTTTACACAAAAAATATTGAAGTTGCTTAAACTACAATCAATGATGTTAAATATTTACGGATCGAGTTGAGTCTTTTTGAATTTACGTTATTACACCGGACCTTTGAATTGAATAAATTATGTTGAATATTGATACATTTTAAAATAAGAATTATTAAAAGTTATAATAAAAATTAAAGTCTCTTGGTTTAAATTCTTATAGATTTAGATTAATTTTAATTTAAGTTTAATTACAACTAATATTCTCAAAACGAGAAAGTTCCTTGTCATATTAACGTTATAAAGTAGTGTAATTTTAACCCCGTAAATATAATTAAAATCAATACTATACTCTGTAAAAATATACGCGTAATTGTGTATGATTACAAACGTATTTGAGGTTAAAATAACTATATATTTTTTTGCGTGAAAGTGTTCATTAAAAGTATTTATAAGACAAAAAAAAAGCCTCAAATATCAGAGAACATCTGTTTGAAAAAAGGCAGGTGATATCATTACTAAAATATATCATATATACAGGTTGTAAATATCGTAATACTGTAAAAGGAAAATGCTGGGATACATATTACAGCAGATGGAAGAAACGGGGGCAGCTGTTTATTGTTTAATAATAACTATAAGTTGTAGTATAATTAAATGTTTTGATAGATAAGATTCTCTACTAATTAAGTTAATATACGCTTGATTAATAATTTACAGGAAAAGTTCATTTAAAATATTTTAGCGTAAAAGAATAAGCTTTCAAAAGCTAATTAATAATGTACTTTGTTTCAACGCTAAATAAAAGAAAACTTAACCATATGTAACAATTGTCGATCATTCGATATTACTACTAAAATAAGATACACATATTGGCAACGTTGTAATAATCATAACAATGATATGTAATATATTGCATTAGGTTATATGCTGTTGCACAGCAATCCCAGTTTAGTATACGATCACTAAAGCGAAATATACACCCGTCGTGGGGCTTGTATGGGGATGAGGTCACGTAGGCCTTTTTCCAGTATCTCAAATCCCCTTTTTTTGGTCGTTGATGTCTAACGCAACAACAAAAGGCAACCTCCATTTGAATACTAATAATATAATATATAACCCTTTCAACGTTAAATACAACAAAATAATCGATAGTCTTTACAATATTTACCATTTGCACCATACTGTCGATAGCCTTGTTGAACCTGTCACACAGGGACTTCATGCTTTCATACCTAAAAATGTAATAACGACAAAAAAGTAAGGATATCGATTCGTTCTAGTCTACAATAAAATCAAATAATAAATTATGGCTAAGTAACTTACGATTTTGTATCGTAGTCGCACAGGATGTTATTCTCCAATGGAATTTTCATATCAGGGAAATCGTCGCATACCCATCTGCAGAAACAAAAATATAAATTAAATGTTACTAGATAAAATAAAGATTTATTTTACTATTTCTAAATTGTAAAGATATATCAAATACAAAAAAAAAAAACTAAAAATAAATAATATGATTACAGCACCATTGTTCTACGTGTTTGACATAATTTTTATTATTTTTGTTTATATTATGGTGCAATAGAGACGGTGAACTTGATTGCATTCAAATGCACTTACAGATATAGTGAAATGAGGCCAAGGTCTGCAATAGACATTTTTTTTACTTATTAGTAACAAGAACTACCAACCGATAAAATCCCAACATTCAAATTTTATTATAGAAAAATACATCTCTAAAAGCCAACTATATTTAGATAAATTATAAAAAGCTTAATTTATAGTTTTTTATTTATTAATCAGCACATTATCAATGAAGAAAACGTAAATGATTCTTTTTTNTTTTTTTTTTTTTTTTTTTTTTTTTACATAGACTAGCCATCCATTAGCAAGCGGTCAATTTAATTATTTATTAGTAAAACACGAAGAGACAAACTTACAAATTTTATTACATGTAAACTTGGCACAGCTCAACAACATTCATTTTTAAAACTAAAAAATGTGATCTTAATATTTATTATAATTTTATATGAAAAGTCTGATTATTTAATTGTACATTTTCTGCATGGGCTTTGGGCGTGCCATCTATGGCGAATAAAAAATTGCACAAGGACGTTGAGTACACACTGTAAATACGCTTCTATAGGTTTCAAAACATCGCAATGTTAGCTAATACTATAGTGTACATATTATAAATTACGGTATGGGAAATTCCTTTAACTTACATGCAACAGGTGTTCCGTATATGACATTGGATAATAAATACACGACAGAAACCCGGAAGGCGTGGCGAACAGGTTAACACATAGGTACAATCGGAAACGCGTGGTAGGCAAACAAATCATCATTTTAATAATTATTATGTTAAGGATAATTACTTATAACAAAGCAATTAAACTGTTAACGTCAAATAATAAAAAGGTCACAGATTATTTAATAAGAATTTTCTGAATAAAAAGGGGTCGGTGTAGGTGGATGGGAATGTATGCCACCACACTGGCATAGTTGTAAAACATTACGAGGGTGAAAACAAAATGCTAATTTTTCCCTACTATTCTATTATTATATAAAAATATACCCTCTTCCCTCTTTTTCACATCCTATTAAATATGATCAATAGGGTCTTTGCGAGTCTTAAGGCCATAGTAAAAATGATGTGATTTTTAGTTGAAACTGCTAAAAGTTAAAGAAACATTCATATATTTAAAATAAGCTCTAAAATAAATAATTAAAAAAAAATAATAATACTCGTACATTATGTTCTTTTTTAATGTATTAAAATTTCGTTAAAATCTATTCGTATAATGATGTAGTTTTTTTACCGATCATATGAATAATATTAAGATCTACTACAATTAATTAATCAATTAGGTTTCTGGATGTAATAACAAACATATCTGTGGAAATAATATTAAAAAGAATAAAACTGTGTCATGTTAAAGACAATATAATGCAGAACTATGATGGATAATTCGAAAAAATTCATCATAAAATTATCTACTTGATTAAATTAACGAACATAATATTAAGGTATTGGGGTTATTGTAATAAGGATTACAAAATGTTTAAAACGTGTCTTTTGACATTTTATCACAAACATATAAAACGTTTGAACAAAAATATTAACAAAATACAAAAAATAATATTATAATAGTAATATTTATGTAATAATATCATTAGTAAAACGGAAAGTTTTTTTACCGTGATTTGATCACGATAATACATTGATACTTTTATTATAAGTTAAATGTTAAAACTTTTAACATCAAAAATTTAAGTTTAATTAAATTTTTATAATATTAGGATAACTTGTGTTGCTTGTTGTATTTTTGTTTACATTTTCTATTTTCTATTAAATTGGTTAATCTAAATGACAATCAGATGCTGTCGTGTAGTGAGCGGTGAGTCACCCCCAACCAAAGTCGTTAACTCAATAAAAATCAATTGCATTTTGATTCGACTTTCCATTTATACATGACATAGGAGTTATGAACAAAAAAGTCTGTTGTTATCTTAAGTAGAACCCGAAGGATCTCGATGACTAGAATAAAAGGCACTACGATTGTAATCAATAGAGCTTTCAAACAAAACTAATAGTTAGTGATCAAGAAAAAGGAGTAAGGTTCATTTATGACTAGAGAAGATGTATTGAAAGTATGGGAAAAAACAATAAATTAGTAAAAAATATTTTGGAAAAATAGAGGAATATACATAACATAAAAAGTCTTATTATGTCTACTCAACTTAGTCAAATTTACGTTCCAATATTAGTTAAAAAATTTATTTTTTCCTAACTAGCCAAGAATAAAAAAACCTTTTTTTTTTTTATTGTTTTTCTCCTATTAAAAAATTTTGACAACCAGAAGAAAAAAGCCCTTTATTGTAAAAGTGCTTACTTAGAATTTAAAATTCTGTTTAGGCGAAATTCATTAAATACACCCCCCTTCCCAAAAAATTGGCAGGACTGCCTTCGATTACAATACACGCATGATTGCTATAAATAAATAAATATATATATATATATATATATAACAATAACTAAATATACAGACAAATATAACTTTTAAGATAATGAAGATTTTAAATGCCGAGCTCCCCTCTGTTAATCATTAAGTCGATTATATTCAAGAGATGTACGAGTGGCCCGTATTATAAATCTTAAATTTTTATGGTTTATTTAATATTATTTTATTCTAATATACTGTTATTTAACATATAATGAAGGAAAAAAATTAAAATTGTATGTTTAAAACTAGTTTTAAACACGTTTATAATATAAAATTTTTGACGCTAAAAAAAAAAAATTATTTTTTTTTGCAATCTTGATTTTAATGCTATTAGGCTCGGGTGTCCGTATATTAGGGGTTTATAATAAAAAAAAAATTGCTAGAACAAAAATCTCTATTTTATATAAAGCTAATAATTTTTATATTGATGTAAAAAAAAAAAGCTAGTGTATAATGTACACTTGAACACCAGCAGCAGAAGCTGAAACCAATTGTCCGTCACAAAGCGAAAGACACTTTAATTAATGTCAAATTGTGTATTCTGAGTAAATATAATCAGTGTGGGCATGAGAAATTCAGGTGAATCGGATATATTAGAAAATTAAATAGTAAAACTATGCGTGGGGAAATTATAAAAATACGATAATCCTTATGAAAAAACACATTTCTTTTACATATCTAACTTGTAATAAACCAGGTATGATCTTTAAAACAAAAATAAATTTAAAAACTCTTGATTTTCAAATGAATTTGACAATATTCGCATTTAAAATAATTATCTAAATAGTCTTACGAAGACTTATTCATTAGCAATGTTCAAATAATTTGACTAATGACTAATGGTAATGATATTAATGGTTTAATACGTTATGGATTTTCCGGAAGAACGGGTTTCACCAGATATGTTTAATAAAGATGTTATATAAAACTTCATTCGTGTTAAGTTGATAGTTAAACTTTGCATGGTAGCTAAAACGAAATTCAAAATGAATTATTTTTAATTGACGCACCGAAATATTACATTATTTCTGAAGCTAGAATTTAAACGAGTAGTGATTGAGAAAAGAAGGGTAACGTAGTCGTGTGGCAATTGCGCCCAACCAAGGCTTTTCTAGGACGATAAAAAATACCCTATGCGTAGTGAGAACAATAACAAAACAAACCTCCCTACACATATTGGCGTGGTGTGACGTAACCCATACTAGTATAGCCACACGACGCTTGTCCGGGGTTGGCGACCGCCTACAAACACCAGCAGCACACCAAAGTCTATACATACTTCCGCGGGCACAGTGGATCGATAATGTGAATGAGAACGGGGACGGCGGCGGCGGCGGCAACGCTTATCCTCCGTAAGCTCGGCGCGTGACCTCGTGATTTCCTTTCTCTCGGGCGCACAACACAAACGGTTTCACTCGCGGTGTTTCCTCCCTACGCGCGGCTAAAACAAAACTCGGACGCCTCCGCATCTTACACCGCGGGTTCAGTCCAGGCCATCCGGTAGTACAACTCACGACGTCCACGTTGTTGTTACCAACATAAACCGTTATGCAATCAAACACACGCTGCAAACCGGTTTTAGTTGGTCATCACTCTCTCTCTCTCATGCACTCACCGTGGTCTGCACGTGACCATGCTTCGGTCGCTGCATACAGGTGCCACTTGTACGCTACGACAGCAAGAAGATGTACCACCTCCTCTCTCCTTGCTAGTAGAAATCGTAGTAGGAAAACGTACACGTTAAGATGTATACATGTATATCATTAAGTAAAATGAGTTGTTGACACTGCCGGTTGTTCTGAATAACGGTTTCATTATGCGCAATAGAAAAGTTTTTACGGAATATTCTTACTCATTTTTTCACTAGCAAAAGTCAAATAACAACACATGATTGCAATAAGGAAACGCTCGCCGACTGAAAATTCTTGTTAGGTTAAAATTCGAAAAATACATTTTAGGCGACACCCAACAATTAACCTAACCCGATTAAAGAACGATTGGCAAGTTAAATTATTATTACATTTTTTTACATTAGTAACAAATATACCAAGACGTTCGCATGCCAATTCTATTTGTCGGAATGAGATAATGCACAAGTTGTAAGAAAAAGGAAACGCCAAAAAAAAAAAAAAATCGTGGACACAATACTAACACGAAGTATGACACAATGTATAGTCATACGGGCTGGGTGAAAACCACAACGGTAAATAATATTACAACAATGCCAGTCAATAGAAACTACGTTGTAATTGTCGGCGCGAAGCGTTAGTAATAATAATTATTGTTAGCTACTAGTCCAACTAGTCGGTCGATTGAGTAACATTTCCAACAGCAACGATGTCTCTAACCTGACCATCTCTAATCATAAAACGCCCGTTTTAAGAATTTTATCGCTTTGAATATAACAATGTGACACAGAAACGTTGCAACGTCTTAAGTGTTGCGAGTGATCATAGGTGTCAGGTTAATATGTATTTATAGTCATAAGCTTTACATGCAAAACATGTGCCTAGGAACAGAATATTAATATGAAGTAAGCCATTAAGAATTTTACAACACGTTCGCAATAAATTTTTTCCTATAGAAATGAAAATCGCTGACACAAGATATTTGTACACATAGAACAATTATTATGACAAGTAACAAAGAACTATAATATTATACACGTACCACTAAAAATTATAAAACTGAGTTTTCAGCACGGTGAAAAATAATTATTCAACAATTAAAATAAACGCTGGATCAAATTAAAAATGAGTATTTTAACAATTTAAGTTTTATGGCCCTATTGTGCAAATTTCTCACCATACCACAGAAGAATACCCGAACAATAACAGTATCGTATAGCGATTAAAAATTGTCACAATACTCAACATTTGTTTTGTTTTTATTTATACATGATGAAAATTTCCATGTTAGGCATGTCATAGATTACTTTTACTTTTTGTAGAGGTCATTAATGAAAAATCAAAGCGGAAAAAAAAATGACTAGCAACTTCCTAATTTACATCAATGTTCAATATTATCCGTTTAGTAAAGAAAATGGACATTTTTTATGATATATTCTTCATTAGAAAAAAAAAAAAAAAACGTCACCAAAGCAAAATCAAAATATTTTTAAATGTGATTCAATTAAAATGATCTGACACATATGAATTTTAGTTATTATGGTTTATGATTTTTCATCAGTGAATAAATAAAAAATTAAAAATAAAAACTCTAAACTTAAGTTTACAAAATCACATTAAAAAGTAAAAAGTTAACAAAAGTAACAAAATTAATGTTGAATTGTTCAAAACGTGACCTTAAAATATTTGTGAACATAAGCTACTTAAAGGAAATTTACACCAACAATTTAAGTAATACGACGCCACGATTATAAAATGATTTATTGTAATTATTGCGGTTATAGGAAAACATTTTTAAATAACAGCAGAAATAATCAATAAACAAGTTTCGAAGTGCAATTCCGTATCAATGCATATTTATGTTAAATTCAATTTAGCGAAAATGAATTTAAATGTATATTGAACTTTTAAATAAATGCAAAAAAAAAAATCATAACATACAAACTCTTGTGTTATAATACATAAAATTTCATCATGAATTCTTTAATTTAAAAAAAAAAAAGAGGATATAAAATATTTGGATTACGTTTTGGTAGATGTAATAACCGTCAAAACGATAAAAACCGGTCACAAGGCGAATACCGTCACCCGGTGTGTTTGAGGGGTTCTAGTTTTATTCCGGTCTTAATACTATTTACTCTCGGAGGATCAGACAATGGAAGAATCTTATGTTATTTTCCAATAATTCTTATTCACGAACCGGGTCGCTGCGGTGGAAACCGCCAAACAGTACGCTAGAGCGCGTCCTTGAAGATGCCAGCCGTGTTATTGGCCTCAAGCGTGGACGGTCATCGCTCTCCTATACCGTCGTCGACCAGTCGACAACTGTGGCGGTAACATTAAAAAAAAAAGAGAGGGGTCTCCGGAAAAAATATACACACAGAGACTGCGACAGCATATTTAAGACTACGCAGGCATCTGCGGGAGGTAGCAGATTTTTACCCCAAAAATAAAATACGTTTTATAGGACGAGCACACATGTCTTGTTTACAATGACGTGTGGCGGTATGAAGACGCATCATGTAACTTCCGCGCCACCACGTGGCCTGCAAAACTTTCGACAGAGCGGTAGAAGGGAAACGGACACGAAAGAAAACTTCAAGAGTAACCAGCCAGAGAAATAATACACAATGCCGAAATCGTGAATAGAATAATAGTGAAGAACTGTGCGGAAGATATAAAGAGAGAAAACTCGTGGATGTGACCGCAAGACATTCAATCGAGTAGATAATGAGCAACGATAAGCAAGGCAGCGGCAACAGAGTTCGTTAACCGATGATACAACCGGTTCGTGGCCTCCTAAACTGTTGGCCCGCGTCTACCGTGTAAATTGGTAATGATGGATACCTGAGCAAAAATAGACCCATGTTGTTATAGGCTTACAGAGTAATCGGCATAGGGAATCGTATATAGAAATTCTCATTCATTAAATCGACTATCAACGATCATGAAACGGCGTGGAAAAGTTAGGGAATGCGAAATTCGTTTTTGTTTATTTTATGTTACGATAATGCTTCTGTTGTTCGGTATTGTGGCTGTATATTGAATGAATGACACCGATTAGAAAATAATGGCGCGCAAAACAGTTTACTTTTTGATAAGTAATGATAAAAAATAATAGATAATTCTAAAGTACATAATAACAAGCAGTAATTAAACTGCGAGATCTTGTTTATTTGCTCTACAAAAATAACATCAACCAAATTTAGCAAAATATATTTTTCTTAAATAAGTATTTTACTGTAGAAGAGACTAACTGTTATAATAAAACATCTGTTTCGCAAAACTATAACACAATGAACAGGTGGAGGCATAATTTTTTTAGCACAAAGAGCATTGGCGTATTTATAAAATTCCAATGTTACTATACTACTATTATTAGTTTTCAGTTATTTGAAATGTGACGTTAGTTAAGATGGCAAACTTTCAGTGTCAAATTTCGTTATTTAAGATGTAACATGTTTACTAGTCAATTATATATTTGAATGTTAAAATAAGGACTACGTAGTTGAAATTCAAATCTAATAACTTACTTAATTGTATCAATTATTCCCAAGGCACCATCATGCTTGTCCTAAAACATAAATTAAATTATAATAAAAACACAGTAATTGTATTTTATGATATATATGATTGTTATTATAATATTTTATTAAACGAAAATTGTTTACTGCGAAATCATAATAAGTCAATATTACATACATTTGTATAAATTATAACAATTTGTTAATTAATGTGCTTCTCAATCCAAAAGTAGATAACTAAAAATTAATTTTATATTTAAATATTTAAAGGAAACAAAAAAAAATTAGCTGCTAAAAAGTTATTTTTAGGTACAATTTTAAGTATAATATAATCATTTGTGAACTACTACTATAATCAGTAGTAGTTCACAATCATATGAGCTACAATTAAATTTTTTTGATTGTAACGATAAATCAAACTGCACGTAAATGATATGCTTAATAAATAATTTATACATAAAATTATACTAAATTATGAAAAAAATTAGTAATATCACTAAATCTAAATTCTTTTTGTTGGGTAGAGTTCGTTGAACCGTCATTGAGATATCAAATAGTTTCTTTAAAACAACATTGTATAATTGAGAGTGCATATATAGTGATATTTACAACGCGAGTACGTTTAAATATAGCAACAAAAATATATGCCTCTATAGGGCAGACATGAGAGATCGGCGCAAGTTATCAGGAAAAACTATTGTGCAATGTGCCGACTGTAATATAAATAAACTAAATATATTATTAGTGATACGACATCGCATTGATATTAAAACATATCATAAAAAATGCCAAGTCTCTCTAATATTTTGATAGTTTATTTTTATTTAAACTTACCGATCCTCTCCCAATTATCATTGGCCATTTGTATACTACAGGCTCAGCTCCAACAGGACTATGTAAACGCAATTCCATTTCAAACAGGCAACGATGACGATTTACGGGCACTTAGCGCGGCAACGACGAACACAGCACACGGTGGCCACTAAATTTAACACTAACACTAACACGGCGAACACGGCATTTGGTGGCGGTTGTTTTACTATAAAAATTTAGCTAATAACCAAAAAATAAACACGGGAAATATATTTTACAAAAAATAATTAACTACTCCGCTACTTTCCAAACACTTCCGCCACCATCACGCTAGCCGATTCCGTCACGTACGTACGACCCAACACAAATAAATGCAGATTGGCCATAAGATGGCGTCGCGGTAGAGCTCGTCGAGCATGCGTTCTTGGCGAAACCGATAGAAGTTTGCCACTGTCATGGAAGAAGTGAATAGAGTATTGATCTAGTAGGATACAGTAGTATGCCAACGATTAAAAATAAATAAAAAACTTTTTCTACTGCTGTATACACTGTTATTATCACTATAATTTTCGATTGGGTCGGGTTAATCACTAGCCGCCTCATATAGCATTATCTCTTATTATTTTTAACATTATTTATGTTATTATAATGCTTAAATTGTAATATTTTCGTTTAAAATTTCTTGAGTATTCAATTTTTTAATTAATTTTTCACAACAAAATAAGTATGTCTGGTGAATTTTATCTGCGTTATTACATTGGTCATAAAGGTATACTTTATATCTCAATAAATATATATGTTGTGTTTAATTAAATGTACTATTTTTAATTTATTAAAATATATACATTTATTTTATTTTATTTACTTATCCTTTTCGATATAACATCATATTAATCGGTAATTTTTATCAGTATAATGAATAATTAACAAGATCATCCTTTTTTATTAAAAATAAAAATAAAAATCTGTTTCAATATTGTATATTAGTATGATTTAATTGTACCAAATAAATAATTAGAAATTCTAACTTGATTACATAGTAAAACCTGGAGTGACTTTATTCTTATTGTAATGTACAGTCCAAATTATCCATTTTTTGTATCCCTCATTTGTCATTTTGGAAGTTACTTAGAAAATATAATAATACAAAAATATGTTACTATGTAGTAATTCAGATTTTGATTCAGGATATATTGTTACAAATGTATAGCTTTTGTGTATTTATTTATCATATACCTTAGCATCTTATGAGGTTTGAAAATGTTTTTATAATATTTTACAATGACAAAAACGATATACCTGTAAAACATTAAATGTTAAAGTATCAGTAAGATTTTTCTGTTATATTATTAAACAAAATAATAAAATCATATTCATAATGGTTTACTAATAAAAATAGATGTAAAATGTTAAACCAATTAAAATATTATAGAAAATGTTTTATTATGATAATTTGTCTTTATTTTCATACAGAAATAACTGGATTTAAAATACTGCTGTTAAGATAAAATAGGAAATATTTTTTAGCATATGTTCAGATAAATGAAATATGTAAATAAAATAAATGTGTCATTTTCTTAGAATAATGCTATACAAAGTATAGATAATTAAAAATACAATAAGTTATCATGTTTAAGAAATTAACTCATTTATACAAATGAGTAATTATTGTTGCTTATTACTTATTCGTTATTACTTATTTCACTATAGTATTTTACAGGTATACTAAATGTTTGATTTTTTGTGGATTAGTAGGGTTTATCTGCCCTAAAGTGAAAATGATTTCTATGCTACTATACAATCCTACAACAAAAGTTGTACAAACTTGGAATCCTTTAGATATAATGGTCTTAAACTAAATTAATAATTGCTTATAGTTCTGACCCTTAATTATGATTATTATTTAATCTAATGTATCTAGAAATTATCAAATATATCTATATACCAATGATATTTATGAAAATAATGTTATAATCAAAAACTCCAACTATATACTGTGTCAGTCATGTAAAGAATAATTTTTTGTAAACAATACATCTAATTCTTATAATTTAAAAATTGCCTAATCAATTATTTACCTAAATGTTTTACTATGTCTAGTCAGTATATAAAGGGCATAATATCTTTAAATATTAATTTTTTTGGTGGTAATATTAATTTTTTAAGCAAAATATTTAGTTTTTAATTGGAATATTTTTTCTTAAGATATCAATATCTCACGAACATAATTAAAATATTGAAAATTTATGTTTATCAAAACAACTTTGGTGAATACTTTAGTTTAATTATAATATTTAATATCATAAGGATTAAAAAGGTTTTATAGGCATACCCCAATAAAAGGGAACTGTACTCTTTTGACAAAAACATCTATGTATTTCAATATGCTGAATTTTAATATAAAAATTTCTTAGTTTATACACCCTCAAAATTTTGAGGAAATGATAATTAAGTAAAAAAAACAATTTATACAATTAATTATAATTGATAAAAATCATTTCATAAAAGGAACAGCGTTGTTAAATCTGAAACATGCTCACTGTTAAGAGTTCATGACTCGGTTATAGGTGTTGCATGAAGTCAGTTTAGTATTTGAAATACTAAACTCTTTCTAATAACGAGTAACAGATCGATCTGACTCTTTGGGTCAATGAAATCATTAATTTGTTGTTTCTGCCATCATGATAGGCACTGGCAATTCTAGAAACCCTTTTTGAGATCTTTTTGCAAATTTTTTCCATTTTCTCAAAATTTTGAGGGTATATAATCTTAAAAATACTTAAAATATAGATTCAGTATATTAAAATAAACTAGATTGGTATTATAAATTTACATATTTTTTTTACTTCTTTATAGATTACTGTAATTTTCTCAAAAATTCTCTAGGATGTATGAATGAAAATGACTTCAAATTCAGATTTAGTGTATTGAAATACATAGGGATATCTGGTTCTTGTCAAAATTATAGACCACTTTATTTTTTGTGTTAGTGTTATTTTGATAACAAAAAAAATTTTAATTGAGTATTTGAAAAAGTATCTTTTACAAAACTGTTTTTTCTTTTCATCTGATAATTCATTTTTAGTGATTGTTTACTTTTTTTATTAGTAATATATTTTTTAAGATAAATTATGTTTTTAAAACATTTAAAATTTCATTTTTTCTTTGTAGGAAAATTTGGTCATGAATTTTTAGAATTTGAATTCCGACCTGATGGAAAACTTCGTTATGCTAATAACTCAAATTATAAAAATGATACCATGATCCGTAAGGAAGTTTTTGTTCATCAACCTGTTATTGAAGAACTTAAGCGTATTGTATCAGACTCTGAAATAATGCATGAAGATGATGCTTTATGGCCACCTCCAGATCGAGTAGGCAGACAAGAATTGGAAATTGTGATTGATGATGAACACATTTCATTTACTACATCTAAAACTGGTTCTTTATTAGATGTGAATACGTCAAAGGATCCAGAAGGACTAAGAACATTTTATTATCTTGTTCAAGATCTAAAATGTTTTGTTTTTTCCTTAATATCATTACATTTTAAGATAAAACCAATATCATAATTAGTTTATTTTAAATTTAATGTAAATAAATATGCATTTTGGTTTAAAATTATTAATATCAGAAAAAATGACATTAATAAATTATAAAAAATTTATCCAATGTAAACAGTTTTTATATTAAACAATTTTAAAATTAAAGTTATGAATAGAATTATTTTCTATAAAAATTAAACAAATTTGAATTAATATTTTTTATGACCTTAAGAATAAGTTTTTTACAATTATCAGTGTGTAGTTTTTAAATTATTTTAAAAATTCCTAAAGAAACAAATTTACTATAAACAATAATACTTAAAAATAAATTAGTTTGATCTTTAAGTTTTAGTACATTGAAATGATTTTCATTTATATTGAATGTTTATAGAAGAATTAACTTTTTATTATACGGTATTTGTATGGAAAAATATAAATGATAATTTTAGTACTTCCTATAAAATATTAGAATTTAATTTTACATGTTAAACCATATATATTACTTTGTTTTACACTTATAATAATATAAATTTTAATTTGTTTTGTACAAAATGTCCATGTATAAGTTTGAAAAAACTTTGTTTGCAGAATAAATAAAAAAAATTAAGATACAAACATTTTTTCTTAATTTAAATGCATTGTCCCTGAACTTTTTATTAGAAAAATTAAACTTATGATGGCATTGTAAATTAATCTTATCTTACCATACAATAAAATTATTGTTATTCAGTATTTCCTAAATTAACTTATTGAATTTTTTGTCATTTTATTTATATAATTATATAAAATTAATTTTTTTTAATTTTATTTATTATTAATAATCTTGACTATTTTACTCACCTAGTACTTTTTTTAAAATAATTTTTATATTGAAATCGGAAAAATAAAAATGTATGGGTTGTTCTTAAAAAATCTCTATAGTTTTAATGTATTTAATGTATATTCATTGATTATCTAGTTAAATTAAAATAATAAAAATTTAAAAAATATTATCGAAACCATTTTTTTCCCTTAGCAGATATTTTCTGTCAACTTTGTTCTATGAACTTGAGAGCACAGAGAAAACTCAATAAATAATACATGTTAATACACATAGTTATGGATTAGGAAATTTTTTAAATAAAAACACATAAAATTGTAAAAAAATCATTATTATTTTTTGAATAATGTAAAAATATCAATATCATCATTTACCTAATTTAGTTAGAATATTCATTATTTTCTATGAAAATATGGAAGTAATATATTATTTTCAGATCCTCAAAGTGCAATGTGTAAATAATTTGTATAATGATAATAAATAATAATAAATTTAACATATATAATCTCTAGGGTGGTGCTAGTTAAATTATATAATTCATATTTATCACAATAAAATAAAAATTAATTAACTGATAATTAAAATGTAATTGTTCAACAATGTTCATTGATCAAACTAGTTTACCAATGATTTCTTTTGTTGAGCTGCCTGTCGTCGTAAATCTGATGGAATTAAAGCAGTGAATAAAGTACCTATAACAAGAGCTACAACCAAAAATAAATTTCCTGCTATGTCCCCAGCTAGTTTGAAAATCCAGCCATATATCAGTGTGAATACTATACCAAATACTTGTACTACAGCATTTAACATACCACTAGAGGTACCTTCTGCTTCAGGATATGTTAACTCAGCAGCTAATTCATATCCTACTGCTAAGTAACCAGTCATAAAGAACCTTTAAAACATAAAGTTTAATTAGGGCGTTTAAATTTAAGTTTTTGGAATAAAAAAAATGAGATTCTAACCCAAGTAAAATTGCTGACAGGTACACTACAAATAAATAACCACATGACAATGTAAATGTATATACTATCATGCCAAGTAAAGAAAATGCATAAACAACAAGTGTAGTTTCTCTATAACACAAATAAAAAAAAACTTTATATTATATGTAATTTTATTATCAGCTCATTAACAAAAAATAATTAAGACAATTTAAATATAAAGCAAAGTTAAAACAATTATTGTTTGAAATAATTTTTATAGCAAACATGTATTGTTCCTAAATAAATATTTTTTTATGTTTACTTGAATAAATGTGTTTTATCCAAAACGCAGCCACAAGCCACTGATCCAAGCATTCCAGCTAGAACTATTGACAAACCAATCCTGCCTGCGTCTTCTCCACTGTCCTACACAGTATTTTATTTATTAATATTAAAATTTTAGATATCACTAATATTGAATTTTTAAAATAAAAGATGTTTTAATAATATCATTTTAAAATAATTACTGGAAAATAAACCAATATAAATTGGTTTAACAACGTAGAAATGGCGTAGAATGAACCAACATTAATGCCGTAAGAGATCAATAGTAATATGAACCCATAGTTGGCAATCAATCTCCAAAGTGATTTGATGAAGCTTTTTGGATCATTAGAATTAGATGATTTTTGTACAGCTTGAGCCATACTTGGAGGTAATGGTGGAGCCGCTTTAACAACTTCACAAGGCAATTAAATGGACCCAACAAGCAAAAATTATGATTTAAAAAACAATTAAGAATTATTTTATAATAACTGTAGTAATTTTGACTTACAATAGAAAATTAGTATAGATATGACTGTTGAGATTATGGCAGTACCATAAAACATTATAGACAAATTTGAAGCTATTGAGTCCATATCATCACTATTTGGCACTATTAATGGTGGTAACAAAAAACCTAAAGCAATACCAAGCTGAAAAATATTTATAAACCAGCCGTAAAATAATGTTATTCCATATGGTTTTTTTAAAGTATCGTTTTAATTTTCCAATGCTTTCAAATTTATATATGAGGTATTCATAGCTACAAGAGTTAAGGTGACATTTTGGAATTAATGAGTAAGTCGAAAACTAAAAAGTAAAATGACTACTTTAGAGGTTAGATTAAAAATCACAAGAAATTTTTTGTTAATCTATTTATAATCAATTTATTGAATTAAGTGCATTAAAAAGATAACATTTCTCAATTTTATTAAATTGCCTCAGAATTAATTTCTTGTCATATTGATCCCTTTAACTCTAGGTGCCACGTATAAGTATTTTTAATCAATAAGTAAAATGTAATGATTGACATTTAAAAAAAGTACGAAGTAAGTACTTTTGCATGTTAGACATTATTAATTTTTCGATTAGTTTCTTTATTGGGAGTTTTATATTTGAAATATTAAATTTTTACAAAATGCGCGTTGTTCACATGTTTAATAAAAATTGAAATAAACTGTCCTAGTTTAATAATAAAAGTTTAGAATCTTCTGAATTTTTTAACCAAGCGTGGTTTGATGTAATTTAGTTTCTAATGATTTTTATTTTAAAATTTTAACGTTATGTTTGTCCCATTCCATATACATACATGCATATTGCATATAACAAATGTTAAAGACTAAAAAAGGTCAACCATTTTAAAAATCACTTTCCAGGAATTAAATTTCTAAACTGACATTGTATTTTTTTCAATTGACTGGTATGCAACTATTTTTTCTATAAAATTACTACAAGACTAAAAATATATAGGCATTTTTTCGCACTAGAGATCATCATCAGTTCCTCAAAGTAGTTAGAGGTTTTAATTAAACATATTAGATCAGTTAATTATAAAATGGTAGAGGCGGACTTTTAATATTTTTATGGAGAAAAAATTCACAAAAAATCATTTAGGTTTTAACGTTGTATGTATTATGTATGATGTAATTTATATTATATAAATATATCATTATTTAACGAATGATTGGGATATCATATATAATATATTGTTTGGGGTCCTCATTCTTCATTTAATGCCTGTCAAAATGAAAGAATCCAACGGATATTTTTACGGTATGCTGGAGTTATATTGGGTATTCACTATGCCCTTAATGATTATAATTCCGTTGCAAACAAACTCAATTTAACATTGCTGGAGGATTGTAGAATTGATGTAGTCTTAAAATTTTTAAATGGTTTGCTGGATGGTAAAATTGACTCAACCTATCATTAATTAATTATTAAGTTCCACATAGATTCACGATCCTATTTTCGATTTTTTATTCTAATTAGTTCTACTAATTATTTACGAAATAAGTTGTTTTAGACGAATTTTGAAGAGTGCCAATATTGACCCTCATGTGCTATCTTATTGACCTTACTGTTATACCATATTTTGAGTAGCTAAAAATTTTAATAATTTTGTATATTTGTGTATCATATTATTTTGTCCTAATATTTTAAATGAATTACTGTGAATTATATTATATTTTAAGAAATTGTCAAACAACCAAAATTTGAAAAAAAAGGCTATGCCTTTTAATTTTATAAATAAATAAATATTATATCAAATTTTTATGTCTATTTATAGTTGCCAAATTCACTGGTTAAGAAATTGGACAAAGTTGAGATTTACTAAAAATTCATTGTCTTTTAATAGACATTCAGAAAACTGAATTATATCGTATTGAAATCATGAACTGTATTATATAAATTTCAAATTGCAGTACCTGATTTCCAAATACACCTATAGAACATGCGGTGGATACTTCTTTAGGCCCAAACCAGACAGCCGACAATCGGGGAGGCAAGTTTAAGATGAAAACCTGTGAACTAGCTACTACTAACTGTCCAATCATTGTTAAATAGAACCTATTTTGATCTGCGGATGGAACTTTTATCCATGCTCCAATAGCCGTACCTAAGGCACCAACAACCATAGCAAATCGAAGGCCCTGAAATAAATAGTGTTAATATATTTTTTTGTTTTATATAGTTAATAAAATGTAAACAAGAAAAAAGTATCTTGTTATAAATGTAAGCTCAATAATAAAATCACAGGGGATCGATAGGAACCCACGGAAATAACAATACAACTCAGGTTATTCTTGCAAGTTCATTAATATTTTAAAAGCTTTTAAGCGCAATTTTTTTTAGCGGAAATGAAGACAACCCTTCTTAATCATCCAAATATATTATGAAAGGTATCAAGGGTCCTATAACCATAATTAATCAACTCTTAAAGATAATCCAATTAGCCAACTTATTATTAGGTAGCCTATATTTGTTCTAACCTGTCTAGTTTATTCGAGCCACACCGGATAGGAACAATTAAGTACCTTTTGTTGTCCTGTGCACGGGCCTATGAGTTTAACAGTGAAGCAGTAATTATTTTAATAAAACTTTAGCCATTACCATTTTATCAAGAAGCCACGATGCTGGGAATATAAGTGGAATGTATGAAATCATGAATACTAAAGACGTAAAGTCCACTGCAAATGAATCCACAGTGTAAAATTTAGTTATAACATTCGTTATGATACTGTATTGTATCCATTGAGCCGCATTACACATGGAACACAACACGAACAGTGCCAACGTTGTCCATCTTCTTCTATAAAGTTTGCATTCTGTAATTACTAAAGGTTGTAGGGGCGGGGGCATTTGAAGTTGACTGGCGGCTGTAAAATCAGTGTTTGGTGACATTTTTGCTGGTTGTAGGACTCCTTGGTTATTTTAATATCATTTTTTTTATTCTTTCAATTTGTAAATTCTGAAAAAAATAATTCTAAAATTTATATCTTTCATTTTTTTTACCACACTAAATTTTTTAAGTGACACGTTACACTAAAGAAGCCCGAAAAAAAGTGTTAGAGGGGACAAAACACTCTTGAATTTTTCTGAGGTGTAGTTATAAATAAAGTAATTTATGTATCGATTGTAACAGACTACTCATAAATATTGCACTCACAAATATTAACTCACAACACTCTCTTACCTCCCCACTCAAGGACGGGGAGGGAAACTTCTTCATTGACACGTACGCGACGAAAGCATTCATTAAAATTTTATCGTTATTATATGAATGGAAAAAAAATCGTATGAGGGACAAACAAATATTTAATCCTTAAAATGAAAGAAAAATTATTTTAATTTAATATAAAAAATAAACAATTGTTATACTAAATTCAGTTAAAAAAGTGTATACATTTTTTTTAGCTGATCTAGAAAAAAATAATTCATATTGAATGAAGTGAAAAAAATGTACTCAAGAAGAATATTATTACATTATGCTATGGGCGCCGTTGAGAAGTGTAAACTATCACAAACCAGTACATTGATACATTGAGCGGCACTACTAAAAATATCAACGAAACGGAAGGCTATTGGCTAGCAAAAAAACACGTGATGCTACCTGTTGCTATGCTTTGAAGTTTTTATCGTCTGTTATTTTTTATTATAAGCATAGTATTATGTTGATATTGTTCTCTAGTCTTACGCACAAAACTAGCACAATTAAAATTAAAATTAAAATCACTTTATGTTAAGTATGATCAAGGTCGAACTTGGAGTCCCAGGGGTCCTCAGTAATTACCAAAGCAAGTCTTCTCTTTGGTATTTTACAAAATAATTATAAACATCCCTTCCTTCCTTAATGAATAAAATGGTTTCATCATTTTTGCTAGTTTGTAGGCTACTGACATATTATTTTATCCGTAGTTATTATTGTTTAAATTTTCTAAGTTAATCTAAAAATAATTTAAGCTAATATAAATCCCAAATGAATTTTCATTAAATACTACAAAAACTAATACGAATAGATTCTCGAAATTTTTTATTATAGCGTCGTATAGTACTTTTTTTTTTTAAGAAAAATGTGTGACTTTTAAGAAAATTACCTGGATAGATAATCGTTTTTTAACATTAACATATCTTAAAAATAATATCATCATATTTAAGTATTATTCACTTATATTTATTATGTATGATCCAGTGATGTTATTCAATTGTAAGAATGCATAGCAAGGAATGCAAGAAAGAATTTAAAAATTATCAATTGCCTTATATTATTGGAATATAAACAATGTCAACATTTATAAATATATATGTATATGTATAATTTCATACACATGTTTTAAAAAATGTTAATTTCCTAATATTTTTTTTTATAATAAAAATTAACGAATGATAATACTTTACAAAACAACGTGGGACGACATTTAATAATTTACATAACAAATAATATTAATATCTTAACACAACGGAAAAAAGCTTTTAATATACTCTAATAGAAATAATAAATAAAAATGTATATGAGGAACTTCAATTTAACTATATACAATTCATAGGCTGTTCAGCAAAAATAATTCAACAAGAATATTGCTTAACTATTATTTAGTTTATAAGTATGTTTATAATATCTTTTCATCAACAAATTTTTTCATAATTGTTTTACATATAAGTAATATAAATAGTAATAATATCGAACTATATTTAAGTTATAACAGTTTTAGATTCCCAATTGAGAGACTATTAAATTGGCAAAATGAAACTAAGTAAATTCAAATTTAATTTGCAGTGCTCTTTTATAATTTTTTGTTGATGTAAAAAAACACATTAATTTCTTGCAATTTTAGAAGAAAAATTACTACTTTTCGCGTTAAAACCGTATTCATGTAGGCGTAAGATAAAAAGAAATTAATAAAATATTTTAATAATTAAAATTATGTCAAAATAATATTTTTTAACAATAAATTATAAAAAAAATGAATACGTTATTAAATAAATCGTCGTATTACAAAAGCAAATGTTTTTTGTCCACTGTGATATTTTATTATTTATTATAGTTAAAAATAAATTATGATTTTCTAAGAATTTGCTTCGAGCAACGGTGAGAAAATTATTTTTTGAATTTCAAGAAATAAAGTTTTTACAATCGTATAATTGATGGTTATTTAGAAGTTTAATGCTTTTAACAGATTTATTTAGATTGTATAACAAACATATTTTTTATCGAGTAAAACTATGTCTATTGTATCATTGTAAAACAAGCGGTTTATTAATATATAAATTTGATTTTAGTAATTCTCACAAGGAATCACTTATTTTTTTAGTAGAATATTAGAAAAAGAAATTTAACTACACGTATGTAAGATAACTATTCATTATCATAAATATATATTTCAATAAGTCCAATTAATTTACAATAAAATACCAAGGTAATAAAAATTCATTGTGACGATGATAAGCGTTTGTTTTTTTTTATGTATGTTGAGTACTATAATAAAGTAACAAAATAATCAGTAAATAGGATTAACGTACTATATTATATATATACATTTAAATATTGTACTGTCGCACAAAATGTTCTTTTAGTTATTAGACGTTATCTAGTAGTGAATTAAAAGCCACTTTAAAGAAAGATTTAAGGATTTTGATTTCTATTAAAACTAACAGGCTTTTACCACAAAAGTTTACTTACTATAATAAAAATTATTTCAACATTTCGACCTTAAATAGAATAACAAGACAAAATAATAGAAGAATAAGATGTTATAAAACAACAACATATTTTCTAGTAAATCTCAAGTAAGTCTCATTTACATTTTATTGTTAGAACTACTTTATTTAAACACTTTTTGGCAACGAATGGTTTGACTTTTCTAAAAATACAATTTAGTTTCAATCGTCTTTGTTTGTTTCAGGCCTGTTATCCATACAAATAATGTTGTTAATGTCGACAGTCTTGTTTTAAAGCAGCACATAAAATAACACTTAACTCATAAAACTTAACACAAGTGTTTATTACCCAAAGTTCGACGACAAGACGACAGCTCAAAAGTCCATTTATCAAACGATATTGTTAAATTAAAATGTAAACAATATTAAAATAGTAAAAGTTATTATTAGTAATAAACAATCGATTAAACAATTGAACTGTTCCGCACGTGATCGCATTGACGACGGTCAAACGGCGCACACTTGGTGAGCGCTGGTAACTCACTACTGTGTGTGGTGTAGAGAAACCGGTTCAGACAGAGTTGGTTATCGGTGCGCGTCGTCTTATCGTCCGTCTGATAATACGGGGAGCTTTCGAGAGCAGCGCGCATGTCAACGTCGGTGGCGTGTTCGAAGCGACTTAGCACGTGTTTGTTGAACGACTAAAAAAGTGTTTATGGTTTATGAGCCGATTTTTATGAGACGGTGGGCACATTGCCATAGTCTGTTCGAGTTTTTATATTATAAATAATCAAAACATGTCACACCTTTGAGCGAAAATTTGTAACTGGGTGTCCATGAATTTCTGTTCGTCAGGACCAAAAAAAAAAAAAAAATTTGAATTTAAACAATTTTCAATGTACCAAAGAATTATTTTTGCGCTTTATTACTACTTTGGGTAGTGGCGTACTTAAGATTTTTCCAAAAGGGAAAACGAAGTTAAAATTGTTATTACTAACTAAGTTTTTAGTAATTATGATTTTTTTTTTATTGGTCTTTAAAATATATCTTCACCGATACTACAAATAGCCAATATATTAATTGGTAATTTTGTAGGCACACAACGATATATCTTCCTTTAAGATCGACCTCATATACATTTTTTTTATGCTCATGAAAATCTCGTAGTTATTAAAATATGTACACCGTAGGGACGTGCTCTTAGAAAAATCTTTAACTATGTTAGGTGCTAAATTACAGAATACGTTAAAAAAAAGTTTACTTTTCTAATCACCGATTTTGTAGACAATTAATAATAATTCATGAGTTTTAGAAATAACAATTGTTTAAATGTGGTAAGTAAAATGATAGCCGAGCTAAAACATGTGAATAGTTAGTATATACTAACATTATTGCTGAGTACTCTATAATATTTTTTCTTTTTTTGAACGTAAAAAATTTGCACACAAATTCGTTTCTAAATTGGTACAAATATTTTACATTAAACAAAGGTTAATTTTCACGCCACTGATTCGACCTTGTAAACATTTTGACATGCTATAACGTTTCACAAATATTTTCTAATATCATATGTATTGTTTAGACTTTTTTAAAGTTTTTTAGCGATTTCATTAAGACAGATACTTTTCATATACTACAGATATCTAACACCAGTGATGGTAAAATAGAAAGGGATTAGGAGTAAATCCCCTCATTGACACATTTGTACAATTTTCATTTTATGTTTTTTTTTATTTTTGTAACTTTATATACGATAAGTTTTTGAGAGTGATTAACATGAATAAATTATCTACAAATTTAGAGATTTCATTTCAAGTCATGGTTATTATTGTAAAATAAATTAAATATTTGTAATAGGCTTAATAAGAGGACACCCATTTATTAATAATAATAAGCTACAATTAAAAAACAAGTATGTCGCATAAAAGAAGAATATAAATAGTACTTATCTAAAAAAAATTGTATTGAGCCATGTATTTTTCAAAAAGTTATAGCATCAAATTAAAAATAAAAAAATTAATTGTTGGGTTGGGTTTGGTTGGGTTGGGTTTCATAATAAAATATATCACATAAGCTTCAATTTAAAATATATATAAAAGTGTCAGTATTTCCGGAACACTTTCAAAAATTAAATGTATTTTTAAGTTTTTGACCCCCCTGTATTAAGAGAAATAGTCTGATTTAAAATAAAAGTATGTCGAATGAAAGAAGTATTATAAATATTATTTCTCATAAAAAAATTGTATTGATCCATACATTTTTCAAAAAATTATAGCATTTTAAAGTTAAAAATGTAAAATATAAAATCGAGAATTTTAACACAAAAATATCATATGGTAGCCACTTTCACCGTATAGACAAAATAAAGTGCGAATTTTTTTTTTCCATAATAAAGTATATTACATAAGCTTTACTTTAAGATATATATAAATGTGTCAGTATTTCTGGAACACCTTCAAAAGTTAAGAAGAAAAAGTTGACGTTTTGAATCCCCCTAGTGGGCAGGTAAATGGTCAGATTTATAAAAAAAATATATCAAATGATAGGTAAAGACATCATGCATCTAAAAAAAAAAATTATATTGATTGGATCATTTTTAAAAAAGTTTTAAGCAAAAAAATTGTTAAAAAATCTCGAAAATTAGCCATTTTTAAATTTGTATTTTTTTGGAGATTTCCTCTATTTACAGGGAACGAGGGAAATTTTTTCAATATTTGAGGGTAATGTCTTCGACTAGATACTATTTGTGATCTTTTGACGTATCGTTAAAAAAAATCAGTTCTATGAGAGCAGAGAAAAATTTGTAACAGACACAAAGAAAAAAAACACATCATAGTAAAATTAATACCTTCTCAGCTTCGCATCGAAGCTAATATATCAAATGATAGGTAAAGACATCATGCATCTAAAAAAAAAAATTATATTGATTGGATCATTTTTAAAAAAGTTTTAAGCAAAAAAATTGTTAAAAAATCTCGAAAATTAGCCATTTTTAAATTTGTATTTTTTTGGAGATTTCCTCTATTTACAGGGAACGAGGGAAATTTTTTCAATATTTGAGGGTAATGTCTTCGACTAGATACTATTTGTGATCTTTTGACGTATCGTTAAAAAAAATCAGTTCTATGAGAGCAGAGAAAAATTTGTAACAGACACAAAGAAAAAAAACACATCATAGTAAAATTAATACCTTCTCAGCTTCGCATCGAAGCTAAAATAAATGAATTGAAATAAAATTGTGTGTATACAATACACAAATCAGCTGCTTTTAGCTTCGATGCGAAGCTGAGAAGGTATTAATTTTACTATGATGTGTTTTTTTATTTTTTTTTTTTTTTTTTTTTTTTTT
>NW_026099572.1:11593029-11714920 GCF_025091365.1 Daktulosphaira vitifoliae | reverse complement strand
TTCCACTTGACACGATCTCCCACATCTTCTACGCTCACATCAGCTGTCCTCAAATCGCATTCAATAGCATCCCTCCATCTCTTTTTTGGTCTTCCTCTATCTCTTCTTCCTTCAACATTCATTTCTATAACTGTTCTTACAGCTTTCGATTCTTCTTTCCTCATACCATGACTAAATAATCTAAGTCTATTTTCTGTCATCTTATCCACGATTGACGCAACACTTATACTTCCTCTTATATTTTTGTTACTTATTCTATCTTTTCTAGTCACTCCACTCTTCCAACTAAGCATTCTCATCTCTGCTACACGTATTCTCTGCTCTACTTTCTTATCAACCGCCTAACACTATAAACCATACATCATAGCTGGCCACACAATTTTATACTAAATTTAAAAACTATAATTAGTATTTATTCATATATTATATTTTAAAATCAAAGAACTACTAATCAGGATATAATTAAAGAAATAAGAGTTCATGTTGCTTTTAAAATATTTCACCAATTTCTCTAAAGGAAACACTATCTACAGATTTGCATCGAAGCGTTTCTTATGATAGTGATTTTAATCACTGTCAGATATCATCTATACTNGAAGCGTTTCTTATGATAGTGATTTTAATCACTGTCAGATATCATCTATACTTGTCCCATCTATGCCTCGTCCACACTGTGTCTCGACCCCACTGTGCTACCGTTTTTGAAACTTAGTTTTTCTCGTTTTTCAATAATATGTTTGATTTTTATTTTTTCACATTTCAAATTAAATAGATAATTCAAATAATTTCTAAATTTATTAAATGGACACTTTGTATGTATTTATAATATTTTGTCATATGAACTTACCAAATTGTATAATATGAATAAAATAATAAAAAATCCTATTTCCAGTATGTTGAATCATGAATTCATAATAGTTTTGTTTAGGTTTGACAGTTTGTTTTCTAAAAAGAAACTATGTTTATTTTTGCTTATATTAGAAAAATTAATTTAAAAAATTATCATTTCATTAGTTTGTACTTCACAGTTAAACAATTTTACCAGTATAGTTTTCATAATGAACATTATATAAGAACAAAAAATGTTCTCTAAAGATAATCGAGTGTAAAATATGAAAAATGAATACTTATAGTTTACATTTAAATGCGTCTAAATTTTGTATTATTCAATATGAAGGGCGTTACAAAAACTATGGATTAATATTTTTTTAAGAATATCTATTTAATTATTTAATTGTTGTAACCGTTTGTCTATTGTAAATAAATAAAAAAATTAGTAGTTAATGTTTTTGTATTTTTGATGATATGACAAAAGGCATAGTTAATCATTCATCCTGCATAGTTAATAAATCGATTATTTATAAGTTAATTATAATATATAAATAATTATTAAAGATAATAAAACCTATAATTTTGTCATAGAAAACAAAACTACTAATGCACCTTTCAGAACAGGCAAAAAAAATGACTGACTGATAACAACTTTTGGACCAGCACTTTGGACGTTGTTCTTATTTTTATATCTAGACAGTCGGGTAATGACTAATGATAAATATAGAATTAACCAGTTCTCATCTACAGTCTTTATTTTAAATTGTTAATAACTTCTGAAATATAGGTCATTTTTTTAATTAGATTATGTTGCCATTTAAAAAAATAATTTGATACCTTTTTAAGTTGTATAGAATAATTCTAAAAAGTAATTATTAGCTGAATCAATAATTATATGTAGATAAAAGAAATCAAAATTTTTTATATTTATATGTATTGTTATATACAAAACTTAAGTAGATATTTGTTGAGGGAATTGAGGGAAGAGACGATCTATTTATTTTTCTTAAGAAAGAAAAATTCTTAAGATAGTAGAGCAGAAAATGAGTGTAGCAGAGATGAGAATGCTTAGATGGATAAGTGGAGTGACTAGAAAAGATAGAATAANTAATTAGTAGTATGTACAATTTTATAATCTTTAACCACTCTGTATATATTAAGGCGGTCTTTATATTTCAACTATCAGAACTTGTGCATGTGTAACATTTAAATAGATATTTGTTAAAAATTTAAAACTGTAAGATTTCCACAAAAATTATTACCGCGTCATTTTTATTAGTTTTACGTCAATGTCGCAAACAAATTTGTAAAAAACTTTTTTAGACAACATAATTTACTACAATATTAATTCAGGGCAACTTTTTTTATTTATAATATGTAAAAGATATACTTAAAAACTAAATGTGTACCATGTTTATAGATATTAGTCAACTTTGAAGGACGTGAAGTTGTTGACTTAGAAAGTTATTAAAATTTACTGTTACTATATAGACTAAAATTCTGGCCTTTTAGGAAGGTTAGCAACATCATTATCAGGGGTTTAGGATCAAAAAAATGTATCAACCAATTTTATACATTTATACTTTTAACTTACATAACTTAATTTATTAGAGTATAAAAATGATTTATTGTTGATATAAGTCCGTCAATACTTAAAAAAAACTGTTGTTAATATTATTACATCTTAATTTTAACAGTCTATGAGCTGAATTTAAATATGTAAAAAGTTTGTAAGAGATCAGAAAATGTTCAGATAATTTGTCATATCAATGAGTAAACATTGGAGAACACGAGGTAGGTGACATGAAAAGACCAGTGACAATAGGCGACGACGCGATTGTAGAGGTGGAAAGTATTTAGGATCAGTTGTGCAAAAGAGCGGTGGTATTGAAGAGGATGTAAGACACAGAATTAAATGCGGGTGGTTAAAGTGGAGAGAAGCGTCAGGTGTCTTATGCGATAAAAAAAATCCAATGAGGCTGATAGGCAAATTCTACAAGACTGTAGTAAAACCAGCTATGATGTATGGTTCAGAGTATTCGGCGGTTGATAAGATAGTAGAGCAGAAAATGAGTGTAGCAGAGATGAGAATGCTTAGATGGATAAGTGGAGTGACTAGAAAAGATAGAATAAGGAACGATCATATAAGAGGAAGTATAGGTGTAGCATCAATCGTGGATAAGATGAGAGAAAATAGACTTAGATGATTTAGTCATGTTATGAGGAGAGAAGAAAGCCGTAAGAACAGTTATAGAAATGAATGTTGAAGGAAGAAGAGGTAGAGGAAGACCAAAAAGAGATGGAGAGATGTTATTGAATGCGATATGAGAACAGCTGATGTAAGCGTAGAGGATATGTTTGATCGTGTCAAGTGGAAGTTTAGGATAAGGGTGGCCGGCCCCAAGTAGTTAGGATTAAGGTGAGGAAAAAAAAGAAGAATAAGTAAACATTTTAGTTAGCTTTAGCATTGATTATACAAAATCCGAATAAAAGAATTTTTGTTTTTAGTTACCTCAATAAGCTTTGATAAAAATATTATTAATAAACAAATATTTTAATTAAAATAATATTGTACAAAAAAAATTAAATTAATACCACAAGTATATTTAACGTTCAAGGCCCAAATTCTGTTTTTCATTGTGAGCTTTGTGAGCGGCTTGTCTCTTTAAGCTTGGTGGTATGAAGACTGTTAAGAGGCTCCCAATAGCCAATAAACAGATAATCATTATATTTGCAAATTTGTCACCCATTGTAGCGAATACCCAACTATAAACAGAGGTTAAGATGAACCCTATTAGTTGTGTTCCTCCATTTAATAAGCCACTAGAAGTTCCTTCTGCTATTGGGTAAGTAATTTCTATAGCTAACTCGTAGCCCACTGGTAGGTATCCGGTCATAAAAAGCCTTAAAACATAAATGAAGTATCATTAGAATGTATTTTGTTTTAATCAAGATTAATATAACTTATGAAATTGGAATCAATATGAGTCAAGTGCCAAAACTTAAAAACAGTTAATGGAATTGCTTAATATGTTTAAAGATAAATAATATGCAAAACAAATTAAGTGTTTTATTTATTTATTATTAATGAGTAAAATAATATTCATAATACTATTTGGTAGCAATTGAAATAATTTATTATTTACAGTATTCATAATAGAATAAATATTATTTGAAATCAACTAATTGACATTTATTACATTATTTATGACAAGTTTTTGAGTGTTACACATTTAAAATCCATTACAGAGCAATTAAGCGATATTTTTAATTAAGATTCTTACCCTAAAAGTGAGGCTGTCAAATATATAGTCCAAATGGATTTACTATTCGATAGACTAAAAGCGTAGATAACCATAGATATCAATGTACCAGTATATATAACTAAAGTAGTTTCTCTGTAAAAAAAAAAATCATTTTCTTTAGATCGTATATAATTTGTGAGTGTATTTAGGGTAAGTTTTTTTTTTTAATGACAAAAATATCCATTAAAAGAGAAAATAAAAATACAAATAATATGACTTAGTAAAATTAATTTTGTATATATGTGGGAATTTTTTCAATTCTCGCAGATAAGTTATATTTTAGTGGAACTGTTGTAAGAATGATATTTTAAAAGATTGATAATGAAGTAATTGTTAGCTAGATAGAAAAATGACAATTGTAAATGTTTTTATTTCAATTGTAAAAGTTTGTTCATAATTAATTACATTTTAAGTGAGTTGTCACGATGAAACTCTTAAAAGTTAATCGATAACAGCCATAGTCAACTCCTATGGTGTTGATTCTAGCAACAAATTGTAAAAACTTATAAAATGTATGTTGTAAAAACTCAAGAACTTTTGATGTATAAAAAAATATATAAATGCACATCCTTTTGATTTTTATACTATTGTATGTATTTCTAAGGTAATATTTGATAAATAATTTTAAGTATAATATTTACCAAATGTTTAGTTTATTGCTTTATGACACTATTAATTTATTACTTTAGGATCACGTTTTTTTTCCAACTAGATAATAATTAATTAAATTTGATAAATTATTGAATGAGATTAAAAACAAAAAAAAATAGGATTATTTATGTTTTCTTACAATATTATTATGATATATAATAATATTAATATTCATTCATATTATAAGATAACAATATTTGGCAACTCAATAATAATTTAATACGTATTTTTTAATATAACTTTAAATTGATTATTATATTTTATAAATACTATTTAATTTTCCGATTAAATAAAAATAGAAAATTACAAAAATTACTTATATAAATGAGTTTTGTCTAAAATGTAACCGCAAAGGATTGAACCGGCAAGTCCACTCATAACTAATGAAAGTCCGATACGTCCTACATCTTCTTGGTGACCCTGTAATGCGATAAACATATGTTAAGTTAGTGTTTCATAAAATATTAACTATATTAATATAAACTAAAAATGGTCATGTTACGCACCGGGAAGTATTGGAGTATAAATTGGCTAAACAGAGTAGATATGGCATAAAAACAGCCGGAATTTATACCGTAAGATATAAGTAGTAGAACATAACCTTTGCTTTTCATGAGATCTTTCATTGAACTTACAAATGCGTCATTCATTATTGTTGGATCATCTCTTTGCTTTCGCTGTGCTACTTGAGCATAACTTGGGGCTAATAATGGTTCTGACTTTACACCTATACGAATTAATACAGTGTTTAGATAAAAAAAAAACAAATTAAATTTATACATCGATGGCAAAAAAAATCCAGTATACTCGATATCTAGCATAGAAACTCTATTCTAGAATGGAATTTGACAGCGATTAACATTACTAGCATAAAACGCTTCAAGCTACTGTTTATAAAGAAAAACCAGGAAGAAAAATTTTTATTCACATGCCATTTTTACAGAAAATTGTATTTTTGGCTTTAAAGCTTGAGGTTGATTTTAAATATTTGAGTCCGTTAATTTCTATAAATACATTTTCCATAGTCTTTACTCAAAGTACGTTGTATAAGCCTTAATTTAGTACAGGGTTAGAGAAGTCAGGTTTTTTGTAAAAAATTGCGTATGATTTTTATGTTATAAATTGGGTTTTCAAACAAGTATGATATTAATGAAGTAAATTTTTAAAATATCGTCAATGAAAATTGACAGAAATTTCATTTGATATCATTGAAATAGGTAGAAAACAAAAAATAAAACAGTGCCTTCCTATATACACATCAAAGCGAAAAGTTATTAAACTTTTGAATAACTTTAAACTTAGTTATTTACAATTTAGTTTAATAAGATTTAATATACAGATATTTTCATATACATATATTACTATTTAGTGATAAGTTAAAAACTAATAAAAAACTTACTCCAGAGTACCAAGAAAAACACAGCGGTGTTGACAATAGCGAAAGAAAAAAACATTGTGCGAAATTCATTTCCTATTTCACTTAAGTTATCGCTGTCATGAACCATCATTGGTGGAATTAGGAAGCCTAATGCTCCTCCTAACTGAAAATGCAATTGATGTTTAGAAAAGTTGATGAACCTTCTTTTACTTATCATAAATTATGTAAAATATAAGAAAATATGGTATTATAATTTCATAACTATATACCCCAGTGTTGATGTGTACAAAGAAATTAAAAATCACTATAAATTAATAGGAATTTATTAATTGTATATGATTTTACCAAAATAATGTAAAGATTATTATAAAATTTTTAGATTTACAAGTTTAATACTCTTGTTTTTTTCGTTTTTACGTTCTATTGAGAGCTTTTGGCTTCCCCTAAAAGGAAGTTTTTTAACTATGGATATTATGCAACGGGTGGTTAGTCTACACTGGAGAGAGAAGCTCTCGCCCACCATACAGATCCACCTCTGACCGAGTCTCAAACCCGAAAAAGTGCGCATAAAAGACTGATGCGTTGTCGCTCCGTCATAATGTCCTACTGTTTTTCTTACTAATTATATTTTAGCAACAACTTATGAAATGCCTATAAAGTTTGTAATTACGGTCCAAAATTTACTTGGATCGGATAGAGTGTGTAACGCGTGTCAACTAAAAACTCAATGATGGACTGTAAACATAGTGTGTGTATTAATTGTGTTATGTGATAAAATAATGTTTATTTATTTTCTAATAATATTTTTTGTAAGAATGCAGTAGATGTGAATTTTCAAAGCAAATACTACAATTGCAAAAGTTGTGCATAGACATTTTCTATTATAAGTCCCCTATTGAAAATTTAATGTACAAATAAATGATACCTAGTACTTAAGTTGTTTAACATACATATCATATTCATAATACAGTATTTACGAGGTCATTGTCGTTAATATGTACAATGAATATTGCTAACATCCTGTCATGTGCTCGCTTTAGATAGATATTACATAGTATAATATAACACTAAAAGATATAACATTATAAAATTAAGAAATAATTTAAAAGTATTTCTACATCCTAAAGAAGTTATTAAAAAGTGGTCCACGACCTTGAATAAACTCAAGAGATATATTTTATGGAAATCAAAAGTCAGGAAGTATTTGGAATCATTGAAAATATTAGTCTACAAGTGTAAATAAAAATAATCATAAATCATGAATTAAGATGACAATTGAATTAATAATTAATTTTTTCAAATAATACAATTATTTTACCTGATTGCCAAAAACTCCAAGAGAACACGCAGTAGATACTTCAGAAGCTCCAAACCATACAGCAGCTAATCTAGATGGTAAACTTAAGATGAATGCTTGAGAACATGCGATCAATCCTTGACCTAACAATGTTATTAAAAATTTATCTGGCTCAGCCGAGTAAACTTTAAGCCAAGCTCCCAATACTGTTCCGCCAGCTCCAATCAACATCGTTGTTTTGAGGCCCTAAACGTAATTATTACTTATTAATTAAAATGCGACTCTATCATACCAAGAGAAATTTATCATTAACACAACATTTATTGTAATATGGTAATACGAAGAAGATAAAATTTCAATTAATATTGTTTTCAAAATGTTTATGAATTTACTTTCTTGTCGAGCAACCACGATGCTGGTACTAACAATGGCACATATACCAACATGTAAATAGTAGAAGTCAGATCAACAGAATAATTAGATACTCCATAAAACTTTCCAGTTATATTGGATATGATACTGTATTGTATCCAATGAGCCGCGTTTGACATAGAGTACAATATGTAAACTCCTAGTATAATCCATCTTGATTTATAAAGCTTTAAAATTTCTTGTTTTTCTTGGTTAGTTGTGGATAGCATTTTCTTCTCGATGTTTTCTTGACGTTCATTATTTATATTTTGTATGACCGAAGCAAAATTTGCCATCGCCGTTCGCTTATCTGTACAATCATGAAAATTTCGGTTTATGTATGGAGCTATCTTTAATATTAAAAAGGTCCTTACAAAAAATTCAGTTACTTACCGGCGAGTAGCCACTTGCGCGAAAATGATTACAAGTGACATCGTGTACTGACCGATTTATTATAATAGTCACTGAGGTTGTGCGAATAATTTGGTAAATGGTCAGGACTAAACTAGATTATCTCCTAACATCACATAGAATCTAATTTATTTCAAAGAGGGGATTCGAATCAAAGTGCTATGATTAGATTATGAAAAAATAAACAATACGTGTTGCATATTTATTTTGCATGATAACTCAACTTGTTAATTAACAGTCATGTGACTAGAGTAAATAGAGAAATAATCTATATGTCAAACTAATTTTTAAGGTAAAAATTTACAGTAGAGGTTTAGAATAATTTTGTTATATTATTAATGCAAGTAGATAATTTCAGATTAAATTTTAGCTTTAATACGTAGCTGAGAAACCAGTGGTATTACTCCTACATGATTTTTTTTTAGAGACAGTATACACAATTATTCGGCTCATACTGAACCGCTTTTAGTCAACGATGCGTCAAAAGATTACAAATCGTATCTAGTTGTAGTTATTAGCGCTATATTTTGGATAAATTCCCCTATATTACCATAATAAAGGGAAACGAGTAAAAAAATTACAATTTTTATGAGTTGATATTGATATTTTAATTATTATATTACAGAGTGATCCATTTAACATTGACCAGCAAATATCTTATCTTATCTAATATGTGTCTTTACGAGCCATCATAACCGCTGCAATTAACTACCTGTATTACAAGTCTACCCGTTTTATACATATATATAGGTAAAAAAAATCAAAACTTTAAAGTGAAATAACATGCAAACTAATCGACTTAAATGAAAAATTCAAACGCTAAAAATTATAAAAAAAAAAAAATCTATCAATATATCTAACTAAAAATATGTTTCCATTTGAAAAAAAAAAGTTGGTACCTTTTTAAGGCATAAGGGATGAACCTAAAAATTATCTGATCATGGATAAATGTAGAGTTTTATGTAACTAAAATAATTAAAAAAAAAAATTATTAAAATAATAAATAGTTTTTGAGATATTTGCTGGTCAATGTTAAATGGATCACCCTGTATATAGTATATGACAAAAGCAATAATAAGTTTCGATCACTTGTTCTTTATGAGTAATTTGTCTCATCAGTTTAACTCCAGTCAGAAATTAACAACTGGCGCAGCATTGCATCAGTACTGACAATTCTAGTGCAGTATGGGACACTAATACTGGAATATATTTGGGATGATATCGTTTTTTCTTACTGACTTATCGGTGCTGGAGATTTTATATAACCAATATTCTGTAGTATGTATTATATAGTATTATTATTCTGTATTATATAGTCAGTACTTTGCCAGCAGTGGCGGACTAGTATTGACCACCAATACTATTGGTATTAAGTATTTAATTGGTATTCGATTAGTATTAAGACGAGACCCAAGCCAGTACTATGCTAGTGCTGACTAGCCAATAGTCAGTCGTCAGGAATGATGCAACACTTCGTCTCTTTTCAATACTGGTATTTAACAAAAGTCCCTAATACATATGATTCATGATTAATATAATAAACTTTTAGCTTCAATGCGAAGCTGAGAAGGTATTAATTTTACTATGATGTGTTTTTTTTCTTTGTGTCTGTTACCAATTTTTCTCTGCTCTCATAGAACTGATTTTTTTTAACGATACGTCCAAAGATCACAAATCGTATCTAGTCGAAGACATTACCCTCAAAAAGAGAAAAAATTTCCTTCGTTCCCCGTAAATGGGGGAAACCTTCAAAAAAATTACAAATTTAAAAATCGCTAATTTTCAAAATTTTTTCAATTTTTTTTACTAAAAACTGCCGTAACTTTTTCAAAAATGAACATATCAATATAATTTTTTTTCATAGATGCTTGATGTTTTTACCTATCATTTGGTATATTTTTTTTCTAAATCTGACCGTTTATCTGCCCACAGGGGGGGATTTAAAATGACAACTTTTTCACAAAAAATTAACTTTTTCAACTTAACTTTTGAAAATGTTCCGGAAGGTCTGACACTTTTATATATATCTTAAATTAAAGCTAATGTAATGTACTTTAATTTGAAAAAAAAAAATTGACCTCTGGACTTGTCTTCATGGTGAAAATGGCTACCAAATGCTATTTTTGTGTGAAAATTCTCGATTTTATAATTTACAGTTTTAACTTTATAATGCTATAACTTATTGAAAAGTGTATGGATCAACACAATTTTTTTATGAGAAATAATATTTTTTAATAATCCCTTTTTCATTCGACATACTTTATCTTAATCAAGATATTAATAAGGAACTAGCAGATCATGTAGCTTTTGGAATAATACACAAATTTTTTTAAAATTAAACACAATCTAAAGATTTGCATCGAAGCGTTTATTTTTGATAGTGATTTTAATCACTGTCAGATATCATTATACTTGATCCAATTATGCCACGGCACCACTGTGCCGCGACCCCTCTGTGCTGGGTTTTTTTTTTTAATTTGTTTTTGTTTCAAAGCGTTTTACAACAGTTATTTTAAGTACTATTAAATATCAATCAATACAGGCAATCTAGTTAATTATCTAGATAAAAATAATATTATTTTAGCTTGATGACTAAATAAACTACTATCTAAATGTCATCTTTGATAGGTTATTGTTATCTAATAAATATTTTATTAATCTACAAAAAAAAGAAATGTGTCAGCAATGTTTAAATTTAATGATATTTTCCAAAAAATATTTTATCATATTTCATGTACTTTTACATAACACATTATGATAAAACTATAAACTACAGGGGTGTTGTTGTGTCTTATGGTAATATACTTACACATAATTAATATTCCAGCGATTTTTTGATAAAGCGAATTTCATTTAATGAGCATTATGCTTGCATGCAAAATAAAGCTTCTTCAATTTACTAAGCCAATCCAAAATCGTTTTTTAAGAATATTGCGCTATAAATGTAATATTAAATTCATCATATTAACCAACATTATTTCAATTTAAACTTGACTCCTTAGAGGATAAAGAAATAAATTTGATATTTGTTTTGTTTTCAAATTATTAAATGGTTTTATTGATTGTTGTAATTTATTTTCTAAATTAATGTTTTTGGTTCCTGGCTGTACAAACAGCCAAACCGATACTTTTTATGTCAATTTCAACGAATAGTATATGTGACTTGTAAATAACTATATTGTTACGTACACTTAATGCTCTTAATACTTCGTTAGTAAATGTATTTCATATTACTTTATTAATTATACAATTCACACATAGAGTCAAATATTTCCATAAAAATTATTAATCAATCTATTGAAAAAAAATAGTATTAGAAACTTTTTGTTATAAGAGGACGACAGGTTTTGATAATAAATAGTAAAAAGAATTAATTCATAGAATTATTTGCAATAATTTTGAAAATAACAATAAACATACATAAATTACCAAAAAAAAAAGATAGAAAAAACTATTATAATAATTGTTTAAATATGCTAATAAAGAAAAAACTGCTTAATTAAAAACAAAATTAATATATTTAATCGAAAAATAACTATATGTTAATTTATGATATAATAAGACTTAATCACGTATGAATAATATATGTTTATTTCGTGTTGTAAGTACCGACTACTATTACAGGATAAGTTTTTCCCCAAAAATACATAAAAAATTATAAAACACCTTATATACTGGATTACGATATTGTAACGAAATAGCTAAAATGGTAAAATATTGGAGTAAATTCGTTGTTCAAAAAAAATAGTTATTAAGTAGTTTTTTCAAGAATAACATAAAAAAAATGATGAGAACAAGTAAAAAACAAACCAAGCCATCATTATAGCTCCAACTTCGGACTAGTAATTGTTGCACTGGACATAAAATCTACAACGAATTATTTATGTATAAAATATATATCTGAAAGTAATCGCAATAACTAAAACATCGATTTATCATAAGTAATATATTTTAAAAATATATTTGAAATATTATTTTAAATCTAAAAAATATATTTAACTTAATAGCAACAAAAATTACTAAAAAATATTTATACGTATTTCAGAAACAATGCTTTACCATCATCAACGCTAAACACAACGACTAGAAAAACTCCCTAGTATTTCCCTAGTATATTATTCACCTAAATGATGTTATCACCTAGTCGATTGTCACGTTTTGTCAGTTTACACGAGTTTAATGGTGAATTGTTCAGTGGCTCAAGATCCCAATTAATTAAATTATTCTTATTTTTAAACATTTTTATTGCCTCCCTTCTATTAAGTTCCTTGTAATTATTTACATTTTTAATTAGTCTTATGGTTTTAATAGAATGATTATGTATCAATAAATGTTCAGCTTTAGGAGATTTATAAACTTCTTAACTTTTAATGTTTCTTAAGTGTTCTATAAACTTGATCGTTATTGTCCTTTATGTTTGTTCTACGTAATATTTATTATAACTTTTTCATTGTATAAATGTCTGATTTCCCCCTTATTCTACTTTATCATTAGAGTTATTTAATAAATCTCCTAAGTTATTATTCTTAGATATTACTAAAATAATACCAAAATTCTTAAAAATTCTAGGAAGCCCATTCGAAATGTCCGAATAACATAAAAAAGGAGGCCCTAATTGCTTTTAGATCCCCTACACTAGTCAGTGTACTATCTGCCATCGTTTCACCTTTGTGTTTTAATTAATTTTGAAATTATTTTTTCGTCATACTCATTAAATCAAGCTATTTCTTTTATAATTTCCAGTTGTCTATTAAAATCTATTTTCTTCATCAGAATATTAACTAATCTGTAAACGATACTATTAGAAGGTTATAACTAATATCCAATAAATAAATTAGTACATTATTAAGATCACTATTATATTAAAAAAAAAAATCATGACTATATAGAGTGTTCAGTAAGGAAACGAGTTTCTATTGTTCTTATTGTTTATAACAATTAATTTGTTTCCATATTTACTGAACACTCTGTTATTATAAATCAATACAGTACATAGATAAATAAAAATATAATGTAAATGTCATTCTTAATACACATCACTCCATTTCATTACTGTGTATATTTTAATTGTGCGATATAGCTGTCATATATTGATTAATTTCATTATTGCTTTATAATTATATTAATCAATGCTAATCTAAAAAATATTTCAACTTCAATACGCTCGATTATATTTAATTTGTTTTTTTTTTCATTTGCTTATTTTTGTTACCTATTTGAAATATTTTAGTAGAATTTTATAACAAAATCTAATAAGTTTTCAATATTTAATATTTGGTAAATATTAAAAATTGTAAAATTAACTCATTAATCATTTTTGTTTTAAAAATTTTGTCAGATGCAATGTTTAAATTTTAGGGATTTTTCTCAACTGATTACTTTTAATTACTAATAGTAATATCCAGTTCAAAAAAATTTTGTTCAAATTATTTTTTCATCTCATTAAATATTAGGGCTTATCGAACGTGTTGCAAGTCAATTTTAATAATTTTTCAAGAATATCTTCTAATATATTTCAATTATATAATTTTATGATTATACAATAATTATGCAGAAATTTCCTAGCGAATCGAATCTTCCTTATTACATACCAAAGTATGATGCCTAATATATGTGAAGATAATGAAAATATAATAAAATAGGCTTCATATCATTTTTTTGATTGTTCGGTAATTTGTAATTCATTGCTTATCATTAAATATGTTAAATTATAAAAAATGCTTACTAATTTTATTTGACAAATAAACGAACCAAAAACAATACAAAAAATATTGTACTGAAATCTCGTACATAGACTAACGAATGTACACGTAAAATCTAGTGTTTGTACGGCAAAAGTAGATGGAGCCACTATATATTTTATTTTTTTATTGAGCAAACATAAAAAAGAATGTAACTTAAAATAAATATAGCTTGGCCAATTAAAAACTAATTGTTCCAGATATCTCTAACTTATAGATATATGATAACAACCCATAAAATTTCTCATTCTTAATTATAAAATTATATTTATTATGTTACATTTTCACGATTAATTTAATAATGCATTACCAAAACTATTATGATGTAATTACATAAAAATCAATAATCTATTTATCGCGATATCGATATCATTATATTTAGATAACACTATTATTTATCCCAAAAACCAAAATGATATCGATGATCAACAAAATATCATCGAAGACCTAATATTTAAATTATAAATATTATTTATTGAATTTTAGAATTTTTTCAAAATATACTTTTTTTTTATAGATATATTTGAATTTTTTTGAGCAAAATTTTAACATTGACTGAATTTGCTACAGACTGAGGAATAATTAAATAGTTGTACGAGGGAAAACATTATTGTGGCAGTATTTCTAAATGGTTCGTACTTGTATCTAAAATATTACAGTACTATAATCAAACAATAATTTGGCTACAATTTTTTCGTTAAAATATTTATAAATATATTGTTATTTTAAAATAACAATATTTTATATTATTTTAGAAAAATATATTTTCATAGTTTTATCAAAGTGTTGTAAGTTAAAAATTGTTGTAGGACGTTTATGATCCAGCAACAACATTATTGACTATGCTCAAGAATGAATGATTTCAACAACGTGAATCATTAATATTTCACATAAGATTAGAATACCGAGAAACACCCCAGTGAGTTGTCGTATAGAATGATATAATATAATATAACATAGCGATTTGTGTAACGCGTGCAAATAGTCCTTGCTGATATCTTTTTAAGTATTATACACATGTGCGTGTGACGTGGCGTTAATAAACTTATAGCCGAATACAACCCTGTCACCGCACACGATATTTTATCCGTCAGCCGATATACTTATTTACATATAGATGTATGCCAAGTCTGTGGAGTTTGATTAAACGAATCGTGTGCGGGCGAATGTGACTTGTTCTCCGTATCGCTTAGGTGACAATAAAATGCGCAATATATGTTTTATCCAAAGTTCGGTTCGATGGCAGTGTGTGGAGCACTAGCAATTGAGATATTCAAACATTCTGCAGATTCTTCGGCCGAGACAAAATTTTAATATATCACCTTTGGATATATTATTGTGTGTTTCCCAATTCATAGGAATCTCGCTTGTCGAGTTGATAGCAACGATCAGAAAATGCATATGTGTTTATAAAGAATTATAATTTTATTATTAAACAGAAGTATATAAAGGAGTGCTATATTATACACATGGGCTTTTTTCATAGTAATAATAGTCTTTGCTGGTGAAGACGTACATATGCATGGAGAAATTAAAATCATGATCATAGTATTAATCATGAATTTCGTATTAAAAGTAACCATTCGAACATTAAAATTAATCTTATTTGTGCAATGAATTAGTATACATTAAAGTTAGTTATGTGCAAATTACCAAAAAAATAATTTATGGGAATTTCCTGGGGAGATTTTCCCGGAATGCTGTCGTTTTTTTATGTTTTGTTTAAAGTTTTGAATATATAAATCAACTTACAGTTAAAAATGTCTCAAATATCAATGATACTATACTCAAAAATACTTATTACCAATATTAATTACATTGTTAATGATTCAAGTCACTAAACAAAAATACTATATTAAAACTAATTTTACACATTATCATTAATACACTAAATTTACCTTTAATTTTATTTGTTAGAGTAGTGGGAAAAAGACACCCATACACTCAGACCCGCAGGTTCATTGTGCTAATACATTGATTGTACTTCTAAAACCAATTTAAATTTAACGTATTCTTTGCTAAAAAGCCAGTGAATTAGCTGTACAGGACATATGTGTGTAGGGCAAGAGACAACTTATATATGTCGTATCTCATGTAAAAATCTTATGCAATAAGACAGAGGACGCTCAAGACCACGATGGAGATACCGAGTTTATAAGGATCTTAAGCCGTAAATGTCAAAGATGGAAAAGTGTTGGTGATTGACAGGGAAGCTTGGAGAGGCATATTGAGTGTGCTGATTGTCATTAAGGCCCAGATTAAGCTTATATAATATATATTCCTAATCATTTTTATAATGATTATCAAAACAGTGAAACCAATTAATATTAAATGAAGTACTTTTGACCAATAATGCCAATAATCTCGAAGTATCTTTTAAACTTACGCAGTCATACAACGTACATATTTAATTTATACAACTTTTCTATGGGAATATCCATCCGAGATCAGTGAATATTGTCTATTTTTTTTGGTAATTTCGCCGAAAAATATTTCTAGAGATGCATCACTATTCTTGATAGGTGTGATAAGTATATATCGCATTGTGAATATTCTAATAACTCAAAATTTGATATTATCGAGTTACATGTTTTCTTGTGGTAAAAATGTACAATACCATAGTATATTATGCCGTATCTACATAATTGAATGCGTAATACTAAATTATATTGTTTATCAATAGAAAATGATAATTTCGTTCGACGCATTAATATGGATACTCCGAATTACTACACAAGAGCAATCATTGTGCGATATCAAACTTTTTAAACCCAACTGGTTTAAATATTATAATTCATTGAGATGAACTGAGGTGTCAAAGAACGATTCAATCTGAATGTGTCCATGGGTGGTTCGTACAGCAGAGGGAATGTCAACCAATGAACGGTTACAAAATGGAGAACGATACACTGTAACGTTTCCAAAAGAGGCAGAGCAATCGCATCGTTTTAGATAAACAGTTTTCGCACAAGCGCTTTACCTTGTTAAACACCCACAGAAATCATAAAGGAAAATTTATCAAGCGATTTTCATAGCACGCCTATTGAATAAATACCATTCTGTGAAGTGTGGATTTAAGGGTAAACTTTGGAGCAAAGTCTTTTAAATTTGGCAATTGGTTATTATTTGATTAGTAAATGTGTTTGAAATTAAGATAAAAAAGATATCGCTTATGATAAATGAAATTACTAGAAGAATAAAATTTACTTTTTTGGAAAATTTATAGTAATTGATTATATAAATTATAATATCCTATTTAAGGTCAAAAAAAAAAAAAAATGAGCTCTATACCAAGCACAAGACAAACAAAAGTATATTTCATTTAGGGATCCTTTTCCGACAAATACTTGAGATTTCTTCTTTTTGTTTAAAGTGTCCACCACTTACGCCCATCAAAAACAGTTAGATCGTCACTTTCGTATCAAGACGCTATTATATGTTTCTCCCCTATTTAAGGCGTGATATTATTTAACAGTGAGCATTTACTTAAAAATCAATTACAAATGATAAGCATTCTGAGTATCGCACATGAAATAATAGATTTTCATAATCAATTTGGACTCGAGAATTGTTTGGCGGTACTCAGGCCGTTACGAAAAATTAATAGCTTAATTTTAATAAATTACATGTATTGTCAAAGATCACTTCAACATCATTTCATTTGGTTGTGTTCATTAAATATACACAACGGTGTCTATTATATAAAACGCTACCGATTTACAGGTCACAGAAGTTTTAATTGGAAGTTTATTGTCAACTTTTTCAGATAGCATTACAAAACTTTCAAACAACGACGTTATTTAAGATTTCCAAAATGCTTTGGTAATTTCCATCAGAGGAAAACTTTCCAATTGTTTCTGTACACCGTTTGAACAAGTATGTTTTTAACGGGTACTTTTTTGACAAAGCGAAAATTGAATATATCAGTGGTACTAAATATAATCTATTGTTTCAACTAAACATACAATACAAAAGATTGTAATGGCCACCATTTTGTTGAGCACAGCGTGGAACTTTTTTACTCCCCCTATTGCCTTCAGAGAATAATATATTAACAGGAAAAAGTGTGTACATATCAATGGAGTGAAATAACGTTTAGTCGATATATTGTCTGAAAATGGGGTACTCAGGACGAGAGCGGAGGTCCCGCAGTGAACAGTTCTTTCGAAATTAAATAATATTATATTATGTCCTGCACATTTTATTAAAACTGGTCTTTATATATGATATTTTGTGATTTCATAGTCCGCTTAACTCGGTATTTCCGTTTTTGATAAACATCTGCTATAACCAATACTCATATAATGAAATAATTATTATGAAAAAAATTTACGATTTAGTAAAGAATTAATGTGTATGTGTTGATAAATATTAATTGTGTATCAATATGCATATTTAATTATATGTTAGACAATGGTCTATTAAGAAAAATACTGACTGACAACAAATGTTGGGTTAATATTTTACAAGTAAGGTACCAACAAATTGGTATTAATTAATAATTAATGTTTCAAAAGGTCTTATAAATTTTATGAAAACTACAACATGAAGTAATTTTCAAACCAGATGATAAGTTAGAATATCCATTGACAATACACTTATTCATTACAAAAAAAAGTTTTTTTTTTCTTGGAAAAAAATTGAAGTCTTTAATTAACTTTTTACGTGAAAATATTTTTTATATTTTTATACTTTTCTTTCTAATATGTCTATCGTTTGATATCATAAAAATACGCATAAAATTTTTAATTTTTAAAATCTAGATACATTTTTATATTAAATTTTTTCTAAAATTGATTTTATTATTATTTTTTTAATTAAATGTTTTACATAAATTAAAAGAATACTGTATATTATGTTAAAACTATCGTTAGAAAATCAGACAACTATTTAAAAAAAATTAAAGAACGTAAAATATTTACTTAATTGTATTATTCGATTATCCATTGATGTAATACTTTAGGGGTTTAATACCTTTTTACTTTTCATCGAAACTAAAAAAAAGTTTTGTTTTGTAAAATCAAATAAACAGCTTGATATTTAGAAAAAAATGATAAATTTAACTATAATCAAATCCATTTCATATATTTCAATATTAAAAATGGTTGTTATCAGATAAAAATGAAATTACAAAAAAATATATTTTATTACGTAGTTATAAATTTAATTCATTGCACATTTTTTGACAATTTTTTGAATTGCTAATAATATAATGCTGTTACGTGATTATGTTATACAGTTTTCATTTACTTATAATTATATAAATTTATAAGTTTTCCTAAAAAATGATTTATTTGTCTAAATATTTATATTAATATTATGAAAATATTTGATTACAAATTCAAATATATAGATTGGGATTTCAATTTTGATGAATGAGACAATGAGCATGCATGTTAAGTTATTATCTTTCTAATTTTTTTATGATAATTTTGTTTTTCAAGAATTATAAAAATGTTTTCAAAATATATATAAAAACTGACCTAATTTCCAAGTGGGTTAAACAACAAAATGTATATAAAGCTAATAAAGTATAACGCCTTGGAACCTCAACTTAAACTAAACAATGCTATGTAATTATAAACAAACTTTTTTTTATTAAGTATTCATACTTGAATATTCTATTATGTATTACGAATATTAGCTGTTGTCTACAGACTATCGTTTTTCAGTTATATATTGTAACAAAATTCAGAATTTAGTCGATTTAATATAAAACAATTCATATCGCTATTTCTTAATTAAGAAGATTAATAATTTTAGTGTATTGCTTTAACATGTCAATTTTTTCACATGGTGAATTTTCAGAAAAAAAAATATATGACAAATTTTTGTTAGGTATAAGGTAAACAAATATTGTTAGACGTATATATTTTTTTTGAATTTTAACATTATTTTGTTACGTTACAAATAATAGTTTACACATAGAAAATTGATAGTAATTTTCTTTCATACATTAATATTAAGTTTACATAGTCTTATAAATTAATATAATTATTATTTCATCATAAAAATTAGGAATATGTAATTTAAAAACACATGTTAGTTTTTCTTCAGTCTTATTAAATTTTCAATTTAACATAGTGTCCGAGTACGTTTGATAATTTCAATCGATGACGATCTTTTAAAGTTTTTGTGAAATTAATATTTATTGTATTACTTTTATATTTATTTTTAAAAATGTAATTCAATAAGATCACACATTTAAATTCAATTTATTGTTGTTAAATTACTTTATGCATCATTAATAAGTTAGATTAGGGTACGTAAGATTTACTTTTCAAAGGTAAAAAATAATTACATATTATTATTTATAAATTTAATTTAAATTTGAGTTATCAAGAAATTCGACAATATTGATAATCCATTGAGAACAGTCACGTTTTTTGAATTATAGCTTAAATTATATCATTTCGATACTTAACACTTGATAAATTGTAAAACATGAGCAAATATGTATATAGTCAATTGTTAAAAACAATGAAAACATTTAACCTGTTTCCTTACTTATTGAACATTCTGTATATACATATACAGTACTACATACTATATACAAAGTGATTTTTTATCATAACCCACTCAATTATTATTATTAAATGTTAAATCACAACTATGTGCCTTGCCACCACACTTTAAGCATATCTGTTAATAAAATATCCGGACATCGTATAGAAAATGTACCTCTCAAATCGCTATCGCCTTACAGACCTTTAAGTATGATCAACACGATTAGAAAAATGTTTGAACAATGATTAAACTATACTTAAAGATCTATGAACATTCAACAGGCAAATTACTTTTTCTAGACGATGTCCGAATATTTGACTCACAGTGTACATATCTGTATTTAACTGAGTATATAGAGTGTTCAGTATGTAAACAAACGAATTTCTCAATGTTTGTAACAACTGACCAGTTTCCTCACTGAACATCCTCTTTAAATATACAGAATGTATATGAAATATTATAATATATACATGTATAAATTAAATTTATTAATGTATCACTTTGGACCATAATAATATCATTATAGAATGATTATTTTAATAATATGGTACAAATCTTCTGAAGAGTTTTGTAAACAAATTTGTGTATATTTAATAGAATCAAATGATAGTTAACTATTAATAAAATGATAGGAGGAAAGTATTACGCTACTAATTATTGATATGAAGATTTTTTTATAAAAATGTTCAAATTGTTATTTATATATTTATTTTTCATAAATTTATACAAATATTAAAAATGAGTATTTTAAAAAATATGACACTGAAAATTAGTGCATTTTTACATCTAAGTCTGTTCCACTCATCTCGTGTATCAGAAACTTGGCTCTGTGCGCGTCCTTGTCTTAAATGTTATCTAACCATTCTTTAATAATATTTTAATGAAAGAATAGCATAACTTTCAGCAAAATCATAACTATATCAACTTGAGTATAGTTAAAGGCAAAATTGTAGCGATTAATGTATAATGTAAATGCAAAATGATTAAGAATTTTGAATTGAAAATTTGTATAATTGTATGGATAATTATTTTATTGTGATGCGACAGAGAGAGATTAACTTTGGATCCGTGTGTACTATATACGTAGAGATATCAACGTCGGTGGCGTGTGTCGCTCTATAGGTCACCGGGCGAATACAAAAGCCATTAAAAGAACGCGATTCGTGACATTAGCACATATTGTAATAAATATTAAAATTGTAAGTAACAATAGACGTGCCCGTAGGCGTTGAATTGGAATTCCTAAAAGGCTAAGCTCAACGTTCCCTTTGTGTTATTGCGCCTTGTAACCATCGACTGCGCGTCACTACGTAATCCGCATTCGGTAAATCTACTGCAGAGGACACTAATCACGTGCAGACGCCACCCCCAGATGTATATAAATATAGTTTATTTGTAATTTATATTGAAATTGTTTTTAACTTTTCAATCGCTACTTTTTATGGCTGTTAAATCACACTATATCATTATTGTTCGATTCCCGACCGAGCCAATGCTAAAACTTTATGCATATTGTCTAACAATCAAGTAGCTGTTACGGATTTAATCATTGCTATGTTAGGGATTCCTTTAGGATCCCTAACATAACCACTTATCTATTACAATTTTAAATAGAATATCATTTATTCTAAGAAATAAATGTATATTCTTTAACAATGAAAAATGATGCGCAGTACGAAGTGTGCGCGTATCATATAGTGTACAATCTTCTAATGTTTTTTCACAGCAAGAATGCCAAGTGAACTGAAGTACACAAACAATTATACTAAAAACCGAATAATAATGCGTTTGGTTAAAAAACAGTGTCGAAATTAAGCGTTTCTTTAACAAACATTTTTATACTAGTCCTTTTAAAGCGTTGACACTGTTATATTTATACAGTGTAAACACATGTATTATATCATACGATACAATATTGTTACACACACCTAAATATAAGTACGTCCGTCTTGTCAAGAGAAAAGACGGGTGTGTCTTTGAATATTAATGAAAAAGAAAACCGTTAAAATATCTAACTGGACACGGATGTTGCAAATGAAAAAATAGTAATCAGCTCTAAAAAAATATATCAGCGGAAACTAATCGATATGTAAAAAAGACTGTCAACTTCAATTTTATGAACATTTTTTGTTTAACATTTAACATAAAACTTATTTTAATCATTAAAACTTAATATATTATTTTAAAAATGACNTATATCAGCGGAAACTAATCGATATGTAAAAAAGACTGTCAACTTTAATTTTATGAACATTTTTTGTTTAACATTTAACATAAAACTTATTTTAATCATTAAAACTTAATATATTATTTTAAAAATGACATGAAAAAATTGTTTTATTAAGTATTAAATGCAGCGACAAGTCTCAACCGTAGTAGACATTACTATGTCTTTAATATCCAATGTTTTTTTTCTATCTACTTATATAATTATTATTTATAACATCTTTACTGTGGATACCCAAATATAAAGTGGAGAAAATTGATTGACCTTAATAACTTATATTTCCATATGCTTAATAAAAATATTACACCCTTTGTTCTTCTAAATCAAGATGAATTTTAAAATTGATATTATATTCGAAATTGACGACGTTTGTTGTCACAACACAAATTTGAAAGTGGTTCTTCATTCCTTCTGTTATTGACCATGTTAGAATAAAAACATCTTTGTTTTTATCTTCGTTGATGTACACAATTTCATGACTGATTAAAACCGCCGACAATAAATGGTCTTAAACATAGTTTATTTTTGTGATTTTTTAAAATTTTGATAATTTCTATAACTTCATATAAATGCTAGAAGTCGTGAGCCTTGAGGAATGATTCGGTCTGAATCATTGGGATTCGTAGATCAAAAATAAATGATAGCATAATCAGTTATGGTGTAATAGTGGATTTTCGTGAAACAAAATATAAATTATTAACATAAAAAAAATATGCACAAAAATGATCGGAAGTTCATGGAATAAAAATAAATTAAATGTTTATTGTCAAGCGAATGAGTTTTCTAAGAAAATTTCATAGCTTTTAAGATACGAAAAGTTCAAGTAATTTTTCTTTTTTTTATTCGAAGATGTTATTACATTTTTTGGTCATTAAAAGTTTACAATTAAAGTTCTTTTATTTTAATTTAAATGGGTATTTTTCTATAATTAGTGCAAATTACTAAAATAATTTAAGTTGTCAAAAGATAATTACTCCGTATAACGTTTTTATTGTAGTAAAAGTTTTTAATTAATTTTAACTGTTAGAAAAATGTTCACATTATCGTTGTAATTTTTGTTTTTAATGATCATCATTACCATCGGGTAGAAAAAAAGATGCCTCTGATATTCCCCTCAAAAAAAATATACTTATAAGAAATCAGTATCGTTTCGGAAGCCGATTTTTCAACTGTTTGAGTTAATCTTCAAAGTTAAACAATATTTTATACGATAAAGTTATTTTATAGGCAAAGTTGTTGTTTGGAAACATTTTCAACTGAAATTTTCAGTGAAAATTTGATAACTTGCCAAGAGATAACGTGCTGTAAAACTTTTTTTTGTCTATATTGAAACATGACTTGCCGTGTGGAATAATATTCACCGCGGTATTTGATTCAATATCGCCAAGAGTGTTTTTTATTGCCCGCGGCAGACCATTATACCATCACTGCAATGATACTGTCTGAGCGAACCCTTTAAATAATATCCAACAACCCTCTGGTTTTTATAACCTACCAAAATAAAAAGAAAAAATGTATAAAAAGAGAATAGCAGCCTATTGGAAACATAATATTGTTCGCCGCGTTAACTCGTACGCTCAAATATAAATGCAAATTTACACATTTTCTCGAAATTTATTCTGGCAAATATGTTAATACACTTCTAATGTACTCCCATTTGAGTATATGTATAACTATATAACCGTCTCATCAGACGGCAATAAAATATATTTTAATAATTTGTATTCACATTCGTGTGGTTTATGTTAATAATGTATTTTACTGTCGGTGTTAAAAAACCCACTGGCCAAACATTTTTGCTGTGTTTCTATAACGTTTACGAGTGCCATTAAACAGTACACATAAACATGAAAAAAATGTTAAATAATTGAAATTATTTCAACGTGTTTGGGTTTCCAAAGAGCGTCTCGAAGGTGTTTTGTACAGTTTTACTTGGACTGCTGACATTTCATGTACATGTATATTATCAAATTTTTCGTGCATACAACACTCGTACATAGCAAATTTGATTGAGTCCCGTATGGTGTGCCGTTAACAATGAGCCTGTCGAACACACGCGATTTCACCGGTAGTGGTATAACCCAACACATGAAAGTTGCACTGAGTAGGACGTTGACATTTGAACACGCGATCGTATGGTGTGTAGAGGTCGCAGATAACCAACGCGGAATCGGGTGTGTGGTGAAAAAGAAAGAGTTGATTTTCGGGACGCGTTAAGTGTACGTATACACGTGCCGAGTGAAAAGGAGACAGAAACACTGGCTGGGGAGGGCGTGAAGAATCTACAAGAGGCGCGGGTGGACTGGTGGTATAAGGAATAGAATTCGTTTTATATATCGGCGGCCGAGGGTGGTGCAAAGTTATTTGAGAACCCGTTGGCGGCGGCAGTGGGGCCACGGCTATTGTTATTTAAATGTCTCAATAGAGATCAAAATCGTCGCCGTGGCAGGGAAGAATTTTCAATTAATTTATATACACCCGTTTTATATATAAAGGAGACATTTGCCCTTGCCGGTACCACTCACCTCGTACCGTCACCAACTCATCCAAAAGTCTTATTGTCGTTGTTTTCCGCCGCCGAGAGAATTAATTTCACAGCAGCAGTTATTATTATAAATTTTGTTGAAAGCTTTTATATAAAGTTTGCAGTGTGGCAGAAAGAATGAGAGAGAGAGAGAGAATGAGCGTATATATAAACCTACTTTGTCCCTTTTTGACAAAAGCTCCCAACGCAATACTGTTGTTCATTGTCTCCGGTTCACTCGTGTCCTGCTGCGGCGGCCGTGTCCGTTCCAAATTATTATTATTGTTATTATCAATACGCCCCGAGAGATATTTACGCTTTATCACTCCCAACCAATAAAAGTCGGTTGTCCTCTGATCTTCTATTATGACTAATTTCAATTTAACCGACACCTTTATCCCACACAGACGCGCCTGCCGAGCTCGAGGGCCCAAGACAAATAATAATGTTATACTTTATTAGGTCGCCGCACGTATGGAATTTCCAAAACGCATTGTTGTATTGAATTTAGTAAAATTAAGTCAAACGTCTCGTCGCCTTTATTAATACGATGGCACGTGCGAAACTCCATTGACAATTATTGTAAATGATATTGTTATTATTTATCGTTGATAATATTCGGACAACTTGCGTTCTCCGTTTGTTTACTATTTACTGAGCACTTTATTGGATCACTGTGCGAGTCGAATCCCAATGGAATAACGGAACCGCTAGCAAAATGTCTGTAATGCTATTAAACATGTAGTTGTTATTACCGATTTTATTTGAACATGTTCTTTAGGTGTCTGTGGTTTTTTCTCACCGGTATTATTACGTGCAGGTCATTGGTGATTGTTGGTCTAATAAACAATAACAAAATATCGAATTTCAACATTTGCCGCTACGAAAAACATTTATACTTCGGCCAAACTATGCTACGACTGTTATATTTTTTTTACAGTATTTGTATAATCGAATTTATGGTTGGTAGACTAAACTGTTTGAATTTAAAACTCCCATTGTTGCAATTCAACCAGCTGTAAAAATGATCCTTATTGGTGTAAAAAATTGAGGTTATGGAAAAAAGTTAATGTTCCGTTAGCAACTGCAAATTGATTGACAGCAATAAGTAAAAAAAAAGAGGGCAGTTTTATTATTTAAAGTGCACCGATTTGTTTGCGGAAAACTTGACATGTTTTTAAACCATCGACTTGGGCTTATCAATTGAACTTACACTATCAAGTGCAGTGAATCAATTAAGATTTTGACTATAGATTTAATTTCATATGCTATTCTTGACGCGGTTACTTAGGTTTTGAAATATATTTTAAATATTATTATATTTCGCTATTAAGACCCTGAGCACGATAATATAACATTTTTATAGTTAGTCACGATCCTTATGATAAATTGCCGATTATTATTATGACATTAGGCTGTTATAAACTTATAACATTTAAGCTGTCGCCATCGAGAGGGAAGACATGATTAATTTCATCCGTTTATTTTCACATAGTGTCACCCTACAGAACAATTAGTTCATTGATGATTTACTGCTAACCGAACGAATGTATTTTTAAATTATTATAAAGAGTGGCTATTTAATAAGATCTTTTGTTAGATCACAATTGGATGAATCGTAACACGAATACTTGACACAGCCTTCCCCCTTTTTTTGCTTCTTTTCTTTCTTTCTGCTATAAGTTTTCAATTATTGTAAACTATACATGCAATGGTAGGGATTCCAGTAACAATTCTGCTGGTGACATTTGTTTACTCTTTCGAGTTCACCAGCGCGGTAATCAAATTCAATTCGTAAACTTTATTTATTTTTGACCTTTATATAATACCATTGTCTCCTTTTTTTAAAAAATGTGTTTGAATATGAACAGTAGATTTCTTTCTAATTTAACGAACAAATAAAAGTCTGGATGAATTGTTATTTTTTTAAATGCACATTTATTAAATTGCCAAAGACAATAAAAAAAAATATCAATAAATATAACTTATTTGTTACACTTTTTGACGGTAGAAAAATATGAGTTGAATTAAGGAGTGGTTAAGTAAAATTAAGAAATCCACAGATAAACCCTAATCCTGACGATAGTAGTTTCAAAAAAACAGTAGTGTAGACACTGTAAAATATAAAAGTTTAATTTACAAGGTTAACAAATGAGATGATACATTTTTCATTGGGTAATAGTTTTGATAGTAAATCAAATGATCTTCTATAGGAGGGTTTATGGACTAAACAATAAATATATTTTTATCTCATTGATGCGATTTTACTTTTATCTTAGATCCGTCTCTCAAAATGATGTAACATTTTCGGATTGAATTTCGAGGTCATTAAAAATGTGGTCGCACTAACGTTCTTGTTGGTTTTAATGAATAGGACGTGGCTTTTTTTATTCAGAAATACTGAATAGGAGAGTCAAAAAGGTCTCATTTTTGATATTGCGTACATCTACTCCAAGGACACGATGGAATCGATATTGGGTTTATTTTTTGTCAATTATGCCCTCCTACCCATCAGTCACGATTCCTAAACAGATTTATATGTACTCATATTGTCACCAAAAACAGCACTACTACAATGGTACACAATTATAAATCGCAATATGTCGAGCGAATTTTATGGTGACGCTGCAGTGGAGACAAAACAGCAAACCGCTTATCCTCTAAAAAATCTGGGTTGAAACGCAATGAATAAAATAGGTACCCACCCCATCCATACCGGACGTATCGATTAAAACAGAACTGTTTTGCGAGTCTTTGAAAGACGATACACGGTTTTAAATCGGATATTTTATTTTACACACATAATATGGAAAAAACCAAACAATATAATGTAATATAAAGGTGTACTTTTTTTGTTCTATTTCATAATCTTTATTCACGATAAAAAAAATAAAAAGAATACTAAACACTGTGGTGGCTTGGCGGTACAATAATAATTTTTATTATTATTCGGTAGGCGTTTCCGGCAGCTATTTTTCCACAATTTAAACAATATAACTGCCAGTTCAACTAACCACAGCAGTAACAGCAGCAAACATATCAATTATCCCATTGTATCCGCTGGGGTACATAACAAATCGGACACAAAGATACCCCATCGGGATTTCACATAATACACACATATGATATACTGTGCACATTATACATAATGTAAATTCAATAAACTAAGTAGGATATAATATGCTACGGTATTATATTTTTTCAGACCCGGTAATGATTTAATAATAGTCGACGAACCAGATTTTTGTATTTTAATTCGGGCACCCAAAAAGGGCGGGCCTTGTAAACGCCCTTCTAGTTGGTCCATAAAAACGTCAAAGCAAGATATTGTTCGCATCTTCCACGCGTTTATTAATTACCTGTAACATGACATGTTGTTAATAATATTATAATATATTTTAACTGGACAATGAATGAAATTACACAAATTATAATAATTAATACTAGATAACAACTGGTTGTGGTTTTTATGAAATACATTTTTGCAATGCAATACTCATTATTATGTTAATCTCTTTACAATTTTTAATGTTTAATATTTTTTCTTCAAACATTTACTTTTATGCGTCAACATTACCCCTAAGTACATTTTAACGTTATTTATTGTCTGTAGAATTTTAAAAGATGCATTGTTGTAGGTTAAATGTCATATAATTAGATTTCTAAGGAAAAAGCTACTAACCTTCACAATTAGGAATGTGGGATTTGGAGTCATTGATCATTAAAATCTCAATTTATTTTTTGCGGATACGCATGTATATGTATTCGGCTGTTTTTACTTTTTTATTTTGAATTTTTTACATTGCACGCATTTGGTTGTCTGGACAACATTTGAACATTTTAAGAATTGCTTAAGTTCTCTGTATTTATCGAATGGTGGTTGAGATACCGAGTATACATCAATTTATATCAGTACCTACTTGAAATACTTCAATTTCGAAACGATGTCGTTTTTTTGGTTAGCATTATAATTCTATTAACATTCCTCAATAATATAATACAGTAAGTAGATCAATTGAATCAATAAGTTCCGTTTTTTAGCAAAAAAATAAAAAGGCAATTCAATCAACACACTCATCTTTTTGTTATGAAATTCTTGGAATGCCAGGGTTACATCTTATATCTAGCAAGGTTTATTTATGGAAAATATGTATTATAGACAAAATTATTATCAATATAAATGGTATAATTATTAATAATATTGAAGTGCATATATGACGTTTTAAGTGGGTAGACATTTTCAATAATGATTGAGAGCGAGGAGGGTATCACCACCCACTTCTAACAAACACACGTTTTATAATAATTTAGTCTCGAACAAGTAATGTATTTTGTGTGCTAATCTCCAGCTGTAGTTGTAGTTTACAATGACTTTGGCATACATACTAATATAATAATTTCAACTTAACGTCACTTATGGTTTTTATGCATCTGTATAGCTAGTCTTCCAACAAATTTTGGTTGTTTAGTATTATGATCTGAGCTGTACAGAACATCTCCTTTATGTTATACAAACACCTCGTGTAAGGATTTCCACACAAGTGATTACTACCCTCATTTACCAGGCAAACGCTATTTGCTAGTTTCAATTTTTATAGAAATTATTCGAATTTCTGAAATTATCTTTAAGTCGTTAATACACCAAAATGATGTGTAAATTTTATTTCCGGTGTATATCATGAAGTGCCAATGTCTGTATGTGCAAAAGGTAAGTGTCAATCATTTTTTTTTTTATCAACAATTATCTATGTATAACAATAGATCTCGGATTTGTGGTGTGTTTATGGATATGCGTGTATTGTTTATGGATAAATAATTTAAACAATATATAAATCATTACATATAACTAGCGTATAAATTATCCAATATGAAATTATTTAACAATTATCTTGTAGATATATCGATTTTTCTTAATTTTGGGTCCTTTCAAATTATTTAAGACGAGCATAATAATAAAATGGTATATAATTGATAAAACCCATATTTACCATGCATCACTTCTAGGTTTTATTGTTGTCAGTCTAAAGTGTGTCAAACTATTTTTATAGAAGTACCCTTAAACCGTTTGTGGAACAATTATAGTAAGTATACAAGGTACTTGTTTAGTTTTTGTAAAAAATAAAGATTGTGAAGTAGATCGCGTGTACGGCATGATCTATAAAACTGTTGGACTTTAATTGTTCAACTTTACTTAGATATTATTATTACTTTATGGACATGATATTAAAAAAGTGAATCATTAAAACACACGTTGTACGAGATGGCTGTAAAAATAATCGTAATGGCGTCTTTCTTTTAATGACTGCTGGGGAATGCGATCAAAAATGAGAATATAACACAAAACCTTTATGGTCGGAATGATTATTGCAATCTATTTCCAATTAATATATCCGAGTCTCATTCCAGCCTTACAGAGTATAGGTTTGGCTGTATTTAATGAACAAAAACCTTTCGAGAGGTTTTAATTAAAATTATTTTAATTCAGTGTCGTATCTTCTAAGACGGGCGTATTAACGTTATTATTTAAAATCGAAATTCTCGTAAAAGATTATTGAATAATATTAATAACACCACGACTTTAGACTGACTTTATTTGATATCAGTACATCAGTGCAAATTTATAAATACCGTAGGCGGCATGTAATTATACATGTTTAATTTTGCAGTGGTGGTACTTAATTATAATAGGATAATTTTCGTGTGTGAGAATTTTAGAACTTATAAAATACCTTCAACACATGCTAGTATAATGAAAACTGTTGTATATTGAGATTTAAGATAGTTTTTTTAGGAATTTACAATATTTTTTTTTACTTTATAATAATAAACGCAGTTAATTGTTATAAAAATGAAATTCTAGATTTGCAAGATTAATAATTTTATCAGNCCAACACATGCTAGTATAATGAAAACTGTTGTATATTGAGATTTAAGATAGTTTTTTTAGGAATTTACAATATTTTTTTTTTACTTTATAATAATAAACGCAGTTAATTGTTATAAAAATGAAATTCTAGATTTGCAAGATTAATAATTTTATCAGTTCATTGGGATAAAAAATGAGACATTTGTATGACAATCGTTTCTATTGTACTTATATGTATTTCTATTTTAAACGGCATCGTACAATCTATGGAATATCTTTGTATGATTGCACCAACAATCTCACGAATATTCACCTGTAGTAGTGTCCTCGGGATATGTATGGGTCGGTATAAAATTTCTTTTATGTATAATTGATAGTGATACAGTTTTTTCAAGAACAATATTTATTATACAAAAAAGCGAACGTAAAAAACCCAAAAGGGGTTAAGCGTGCACTATGCGTGTGTGAATCGTGGGAGTGTTGGCGGGTCCTGGTGAGCATTAGTGTGGTTATATAAACTAGGGGCGGAGGAGGGGGACAGGACCATTGTGCCAAGAACATATAGCCAGTTTTAGGTCTGCCATTGTCTCGGATTGTTTTAGAATTAAACTATATAATACCCATTCGTGAACCAGGACCAGGGTATAAATTTTGTATACATGTGGATTGTATAATAGTGATTCATAACAGTGGCTGCCAGTACCATAGTGTATTCGACTCTATTGAATGCGCTCAGCGGCTACTGCCGTCGCGGAGCTACCGTACCACCGCCACCGCATTGTGTTTTGTATTTAACTGTGTTCCTCACTTTAAACGGTTTCCTATTGGCCTTTGTTCCTTTCCGTTATGTATATAATAGTATATTATAATGATATGCTTGCTTGATCTGCTTGCCCATTTCTACTACTATTCCTCTACTAGTTCCGTTTCTGTCGAAGATATGTTTTCACTTGGCGCACTGTACGTGTAATAATACTTAGAGTAGATTCATCAATTCAAACAATAGAACTCATGTATGTTAGTCTCGGTAGAAGCTGTTGTTATTTGATACCTGGAAGTCGAATTATAATTTCACGAGGTATTAACATATAAATGATATTTCCACTGAAAGAAGGGAACTGAAACCCATTGGATTATTCACCAGAGTTTGTTTTTGTTATCATGATATTTAAAATGTTATAACTGCATACGTAATATTGTTACACACATTTTCTGCAAATATTAGACAATTATTCAATTAAATTTAGCTCGATGGGTGTTTAAAAACAAAATGAACTAACCCAGTGGTTATTTTACAACAGCCAATATGTCAATTTCGTCATATTTTCATGAGAGTAAAAAATAAAACTTCAATGATTATTATTGCAAATCGATATTTTCTAAAAAATTCCAAAACCTTTTTTTGCACTTATCTATCGATTGTTGAAAAAAATCCACAGAAATATCTATTATATAAAGTTGAAAACACTCATTTTACCAATGGTAAGAGTTGTTAGAAATTTAAAAATGGACTTACGTGTATTTATTTTAAAACTGGTAGAATTTTTTAGGAAATATTTATTTTTAATTTTACATTAAATTGTAAATTAACATTGCCATTGAACGAAATGAAGTATTTAAATATGAGATTATTTTTATTTAAAATTTAAATATTAACATTAAATTGAAATTATATTAAAAATACTTAATTAAAACACAAAAAAAAAAATGACTAAAAAATCGTCAGTACGTGTTTAGCGTCGATAATGGTTAAACGTTGTTCCCATTCGCGATTTTTTAGTGCCTTTTTGAGTTGAATGTTTTTAATATAGTTTCAATTTTAAGTTAATATTAGCCACAAGTGATCAGTTTTTATTATACAAGTATAATTTTACTATGAGGTAATAGACACTTGAGGTTTTCGCAGAATTTGTCTATAAAAAACATAGTGGATAGTTATTCAGAGAATATGAGCTAGAAAAAATAATTAAATACGTATTTCTGTATACTTTGATGTTTTATGAAATTTTAAAACGACTTTAGAAACACTAAACGGAAAATTGACTTACTGTGCGTGAGTAGCTTAAAGCGAATTGTTATAGCTCGTCAACTTTGTATACACTTACGTACACTCATTGAACAAGTCTACATGAGTAGCATGGAAATAAAATTCACCCGCGTTAATAAAAAAAAAAAAAAAAGAGTCGGAAGTAATTAATATACTCAAATCGTTGATACCTAACCGAATCTCCTAATTAGGATCGGAACCCGACAGAAATGTCATATCGCAAGAACCGCTGAATTTTAAAAGCCTGTTATTCGTTCAGATGAATAATTTTGTTATTAATGTGTTTTCGAACCGTAAGCGTTTGGAAACACGGAAATCGTTACAGATCAATGACCTGATCGAAGCAAAAAATGTCATTGCACAAAATTATCAATCGGGGTTCATTCGAAACGAGAACGTATAGTACTTGACGTAATCCGCTCACTTATAGGAATACCAGTATATTACAAACATCTCCGTAACAATCGTACTCGGCGGTATGCTCGAGCGGTAATGAGCGGTTTTCATGCTAATCAGCGTTGCCCGGAACGCAGCACTTATGGCGTGGACGTTGAACCACGGACCGCGGTAGAGTGGATCTCTAGTGAAGGTACACACACTGTTATTATAATTGTTGCAGCGATTAGTTGGAGAGGGTCGAATCTACCCGCGGAATCTGTTATTGTTGTTGTGTATAAATTCGAATAGCCATTATGATTATTTTTCTACGCAGGCCATTACGGCGAAGATGCAATAGGTGCACACGCACAGAGAATGAAGAGGGACGCGCCGAGTGGAGAGACGCTCAAGTGCGCTCGTTATAAAAGTTTACTGTGCACACGCCATGCATAATGTGCGCCAAAGAGTATCAAAATACTGTGTGTGGGGGTACGCGTGATTGCTTTTTCGAGTGTTTTGTTGTAACAAATATGTAATTGTAGTACGACTCGGCGGAGAGTAGAAAAAAATCTGAGCCCAATTCACATGCTGTTGTATATGTCATTGCGGCGAAAGGGATGAGGAGGCAGCTGCCTGCGAGTCGGCATCAAATGTAAAACATGCAACGCAGCTTCTAGGTGCGCATTTGCTGCTAAATGATGCTCCCTAAACGCGTCATGTCCATCGTATCAATTCAACGAGATGATCGGTTGAGGGTTCTATGAAAACATTAGTGGTATTAAACTGCTCGGCATAAATTACTAGTGTGTGCCTAGCGAATATCGAGTAAATATCTCGACTGGGATAAAATTGTTTTTTGAAATTGAACGGCAATCGGTTTTCTGCTGCTAAAAAGTAACGCGGTCAACATTACTCTTGTGCGGTATTTGAACGCAATTATTGCACGACCGAGATCATCTCGACGAATTTTACCGATAAAAAAATATAACTCTTTGGATGCGACCGTGTCCGAATCAGGCAGACACACGTTGCCAGTAACGTGTGATTGTGCTTAAACAAACAAATGATTATGAGCGACCGGCAGAGAGCTACTTATGGTACACACTCTCGAAAATAATGTAATATTATAATGTGTGTAAACGTTTGAGCTGTGGCATTGCACACGAACGACAGGCGGTAGGACAGATAATAACTTAACTTTCCTTAAAAGACCAAGGGAATAGAAAAAAATAATTATTACTCTATACCGTATATGTTTTGTTTTTTAAAGTACACTGTTTGCTCGCCACTTGGTTACACTTGGTTACTCTGGTGCAGCGTTAATGGCTGTGCAAACACGTTCTCCGTCGTCGTCGCCGCGCGCAGTCTTATTCAATATTTGCACAGGAGTATAAGAGAAAATATTGTATTAGTTTTTGAAACTAATGCAGTGGTTTTTTTTTTAGTAAGTGCGTGTTGGATTCGTTTTGACTTCCTAAACGGTAAAGCTGGTGCCGCAAACGTTAAGACGTCGCTATTGACAATCATACACAACGAGTCGTCCCAAGTCGGTACATAGGAGCGCGGAGCTAATTTATTCCTCAGCAAATTATCAGGTGTACATTAAGACGAACAAATGAACGTTTATGAAATGCGAAGAAGAATAACAGTTGGTCCAAACGAACTGAACACATTACAGTACATCGATTAGCAATAATAATAAATTGTTATGCAAAATACATCACATCATTTATATAAATATATGTACCGCTGACATTTATGTTTACAAAAAGCGAACGTTTGTACATTTGTTATTATTCCTTTTTATTTTTTTTAGATATATTTTACTGGCTTAAAACGGGGACAAAAGGATTTCCCTTGCTTTCTGTTTGTGAGTACGCCTCCTTGGTTAAACGTCTCGAACACGGTCGTATACAGAGTTTAAGGTACAATATATTTCATCGTAAATATGTATATATATATATATATATATATATATTATTATTATTTGATATAAAGAATTTACCCAAGAAGGGTAAAAATAAGGAATATATCAGATACAATAAAAAGAACACACTTGAAATGTTATGGATCGCTTGCATATTATGTGTCATCGTTAACAACCCACAAAAAATGATCTTTTATTCCTTTTTTGCTGCCAGCCAAAATGTAATTGGAGAATGTACTTATTTTGAATATGTACAATAAATGTCGGCGTTTAATGTCAAAAGTTCTTTTGATAACATAGATACTGCAAATAAATACAAGCACATGGTGTTTTCTTGTACTTTTTACAAAGTATTCATCACTGTACACAATTTATTCATTTAAATGAAAGTATAATAAATATACAAATTTATATTTAAAAAATACAAGAGTTCTAACCCGCAGTATCTGATGTTTACACGTTCCATTTAACCTTCTATTCTAAAATGAATATGTTGTGTGATGAATGACAGATGAATATTAAAGGTCAACGGGATGTATGAAAAAAAATTTAACCCTTTATTTATAGAGCTGAGAAAAAAATTAGTATGTGTGTATCATAAAGAGGGCGCACATATGCATACACCTATCGTATCACTTTATTATGGTTGCACTTGGTTTTTTAATGGTGGTCAGATATTCATCTGCTTTGTGATATCGTCGCTTGTTGTACTCGCATTTGAATTATAAACTATGTATTATGGAAAATAAATGATCAAAAAAAAATAAAAGTGTGTATATCGCTTATAGTCCATATTTTTCCATGTATAATAGAATAAACTTATTGTTTAATATTTATTATTATGTCACATTAATTATTGTATGCATAATTTCACCCAGTTATTAAATAGTCTGACGTGGATAAACATTTTTTTTAATACATACCACGAATATATATATTTTTTGAACTAATAAGGAACTTCTGAAAATAAGATTAAACACTTTATTAGAGATTAATAACGGTTAGTTAATGCTAAATTATTATATTTTATTAAGTATTAAGAGTCTAAAAGATAGGTGTAAGAGCGTTTTATAATAAATAAATGAAAATTTTTCACTGCTGTTACTCGACTCACTAACTCAACTAAATTAAATTCATATGAAAATTTCAATTTTACTCTTAAGTTTCTGTGCGACTATGTATTCATATCTCGTAATAAAACCAAGTGATCTTCCCAATGACTCCAATAGTAGTTTATTAATTGGTTCTTATGAATATACACAATATATACATATAACTCATAAGCATTTTAAAAAAGAATATTCAGACATTTTTTGATTTTAACGGCGAATGAACAGCAAAATAGAACATGCGAACGAGTTGTTGTTTATTTACACGCCAATATAATATGACGTCCCTTTGTATTTGTGTCTTAATCACATCGATACTTGAATAGTAATTTACGATGTGGTGACGATCAACTGGATGTGGTTCGATTGATCTTAGATTAGTTTTTATACACGACAATCATTGTATTTGTGTCAACCGCACGCTAACAACCGATACTGCGACAGACGTTAAGTCTGTCTGGTATTCAAATTTGTCCTCTGCCATATAATATACACAATATATAATATACAGTATAATATATACTCGAAGAATTCCTTTCAAAACCCGAGTCTCGAGCCACGCGTGTCCCTTGTCATGGACATTCACCAACCCTTTCAGTTCCTCTAATTAAAACTAATTTTAACCCTTAGTCGTTGTTCCCAATTCTAAAACGATAAAACCACCATAGGCGTTAATAGAATAATGCCTTTGCTGAAGAGATAGTCCACATTGAGTTGTCACATTACTTTGACACGAATTAAATGAAAACATTGGAAAAGTTTAAAGCTGACTATTAAACTGGTCAAGTAACGCTTACTTGAAAAATTCAAATGCATACACCTAATTTTTCTAAGGAATATGTAAAAATAATTGCTTGAATATTTGAACCTTTCAACTCAACAACCCCTTCGTGTGCAGTTGAAATTTGATTAATAAGAGTAATTTTTTTATTTATCTCAAAAACTGCTAAAATAAAAGTGTTATATAAATATAAAAGTAATACACTTGGAATAATTTTTTTTTTTTTTAAGAAAAAAAAATATTCCGTAAAATCTCTTTTTTCCCCATTAATCATTAATGAAGATCGAATTTTGTTGCGTCATCATATTGATATATGAACTTTACTGATGAATATAAATTTTGAGTTGATATGCGACAATTTTATTTAAAATTAAACAGAAAACTTAAAATATGCAATATGTACTCACATCGCAACAATAAATACTTAAAATAATTATTATTACAACTTACTGTAGCTCAATGAAGATTACGTTAAAAATAGAAAACATTTTTTTTTTTAAATCTCTTAGATTAAATAAGATATATTTAGTTTTAAAGAATTATTGTAAGTTAAAAATAGAGCTTCATATGATTTGTATAGCCGTTGCCGTGGAAATAGAATCCGCAACGTCACGCGTCTAATTAATATCCTCATAATAGTCAATAATGGAAAGTCTGAATAATATTTCGTTATAAAAAATTCGTTAAAATTTCGTCACCAAAAATGGTATTTTTTTTAAATTAAAGCTATTCTTTTGGTTAGATAATCCTATAACACAACTAAATTGAATTATTATTGACTCTAAATTAAAAATTATTATAATTATTTAAATTTCAAAATTCTGAGTTTAAATATTGATAACTTAAATAACGAAGGTATGTCATTAAAGAGATCATTGAGATATTCCTATAGGATAAAATCAAAAACAACTTTAAGTGTAGAAATTTAATTATTGTTATATCACCAATCCTATCGAAACGAAATTATTAATCTTTACTTATGAATGAATAAAAATAAACCATTTTTGTTAGTGCTATTAATTGATCACAGAAAACTATTTAAATGTGGCGTAAACGTTATACCGATGAAAAAAATCTTATTATTTCTAAAATACTATACTCAGATTGGAAAAAATCTGTTTTTTTTAATGCTATATGCATATGTATATGGATATATTATTATTATATTTTATTATTAGTATATACCAAAATATGTTTTATGGTTTTCAATAAATTTTATAAATAAAATACATACTAATAGTTTTTGTATTATATTAAAAATATTGCATATTTTTTAGTACAGCGTTCATTTTAACGTATCTAAAAATGTCAAAAAAATTTAAGTTTTTAACATTAGTGAACAAATTATTACCACTTAAAATGATTAGTAAAATATTTATATAAAATAAAATAAACTTTAGGCATATTTGGAAATCAATCGTTTAATAACTTAATTTCGTTAATTTTCGATTTATAATTTTGATTTTTAAATAATTTAAAAAGAATTCAATTCAGATTAGATGTGTTATCTAATACTTGACTAAAAATTAAATAATGTAATTAATTTTCTTTGAGTATTTTTATCAATTTATTTAAAATAAGTCGATCAATTACTAAAAAAAAGTTTTATAATTTCAAATGATCAATAAGTGTCTTTTTTTATAGAAAATAAAATTAGAGGGCGGTTCATTACATTTTGATGATTGACTTTTTTTTGCATCACCACTAATGAGTACTTCAAAATTAAATAGTGAGTATTTTTGAAATTAATTAATTTTTTTTTTCCAACTTAATTTATTTTAAATATTATATAAAACATATATCATTGTGCGGAAATGTGCTTCGAACAGTTTTTTAGATGATAATATCACACGATTTTTATGTGTTATAAAAAAATGTCAGAAAAATAATAATAATAATAATAAGACGTGTCGCGGTAAATTGGAAAACACCCACAAACAAAATAAAAAAGAGGAATTTCTTTCGCTTTTTATATAATGTTGTGTAGTGGTAAAATGTATTATCAAAATGTATTTTACAGATGATGGGAGGGGTAGTGATGGTAAGAGAAGTAATCAGATTTAAATTGAATCGCATGTACCCAGAAAATTGATATTCCACCTAGCTGTGGTTGACACGTCTATTTATCCTGTTGGGGGGCTGGTGGATACTCTTTGACAAGTCTGCTGTAGTGTAATTGGAACATCCGGTTCGGGTAAATCTCAGTGCCTCAAGGTGTATACCTTAATTATTTGACTCAATAACACCTCGGTTTCTAGATCAACCAACCGCCCAGACACCTATTCATTTAATTCTTTGTGGCGTTTATCGACTGTAAAATCATTTCATTTGGCGAGAACAGATCAATTGCACACGAGAGAGAGGAATAAAAACATATGACAAAGAAAATTAATCTTAAATAAATATTTCGGTCAAGATATCTGATTATTTAATAAAATATACTATTCGTATATCAACGATTTATGTATAAGACAGTACACGCTTTTTATTTAATCAATTTTTATGTTAAGTTTTTTGTACAAATAATTTGATTTCAATAATTTATTAATAAGTTAAAAAAGGCCAAAAAATTTTCAAAAATTAAAAATGTTCTTTTAGAAAATCATGAAATATCAATAAAGAAATATTGTTCGAGTAGAAATTGTATAATCAAAAGTTTATATAAATATTTTTGAATATTTTAAAAATATATCAAAATATTTTTGACTTAACATATTAAAAAAAAAAGTTATTTCATGAAATCTTTTAAAGATTACATGAAAATACTTAATAGAATGAACTTAACTTGAGAAAATATTATAAGCATACCTTCTTGCCTACAATTTTTTTTATTATAGAATTTTTTTTTTCACATTTTGCTTCTTAGAAACTGTAGAGTTAACTATATATATAAAAAAAGATTGATTCATAATTTCTTATTTTAAGAAAATCGTTTAAAAAATTCTATATTTTTATAAAATGGTATTTACAATTTTTTTAAATTTCTCTACAATATATGAATGTAGACGATTTTAAATTCTGATACTAAATTAAAGAATTTCATGCTCCTATAAAGTACTTTGACATTTATTATAATTATAAAACTATCTCTAATCTCATATCTTTGAATTTAATTTTAAGTCAATATTTCAAAATGTTTTTTGCACATTTTAAAAATATTCAAAGGACAATAAAAATTTTTCAAAAAATATTCGTTCTTATTGCATTGAAGATGAATCTTGTTAATTAAATAAACCAAATTCGACACGTTTGTATAATTTCTAATAACAAGAAAATATTAAATTACGCAGACAAGATACTATATTACAAAATAAATGAAATTTCTGATTATCAGCATATGAATTGAATTCAATAATAATAATACTTCAAAAGTACAAGGATTTCACAGAACTTAGCAACATTACCTTTTTAGTTACATGACTTCCTGAATACTTGTAAAGCGATTGTTAAGTAAATACTTCTTTTTAAAAATCAATTTTATTAATGTGACACTTGTTTCTTAGAATCGTATTTCAATTGTCATGTCATGGCTAACAGAAATATATTGAATTATTTTATCGCTATAAGGTACTTTGTACTTTTATTAAAATACTCAACACAATAATGAATTTACAAAATCATATTATTATTTTTAATAATCAAACTACATAATACAATAGGTATACAATGAGAAATAATTGTAACATTTTAAAATAAATACGGCCAAAGGTATTAACAATAGTTATTCAAGACAAATTTTCTAGAAATATGATGATTTTTCGTTGACATCCAATATGATAATTTAATAATTTTTAAATGCTTATTAACTATTAATATAATATATACAAATATATTTAGGTAAATTACTCAAATCCATTTACGCATAGAATGTATAGAGAATTGATTATTAAGTTAAAATTTGATTTTATATTTACATGTATTTATAAAATTTCTCAGCTTCATATCAGCATTGAAAATTGTTCAGTCTGAATACGAAGTTTTATCTGAACTGGGCGAGAGTGACCTAGGTGATTGAGCGTGAGCGCTGTTCATGTGATGAGATTGGTAAGCCATTGCATGAGGATGTACAGTAGTTAAATGATGCAGTTGAGGCTGAAGGTAATGATGAATGGGTGCAGTCAAAAACCGTGGACTTTGTTGGTGGTGAAAGGATGTCATTGCCGCGGCAGCGGTGCATACTGTGGCTGCGGCTGCAGACATAGGCGAAAATGCTGAATGGGAATCCATAAGTGACGGATGTGGTATTGACAATTGGTCAGAAGTGCACATCTAAAAAAATGGTTCGTCAAGTAATCATCAGATTATTTTTCCTTTTTAATGTATTATAAAGCAAATTAGTATGTTAATAAATTGACCCAATCTAATCATATGTTCATAGGGAAATATAAGACAGATATCTGCCAGTACAATGTTATGATGATATTACATTACAACCGCGTATTTGATTAAAAATAATATTTTGGATAAAAAATAAGGATTGACTACACGATAAAACTAATTTGACGTACCATTAATTCAATTGCCTGTAATACATCTCCATTGCATCTTTGTAGCATAGTCTCAATGTCTGTCCGTCTCTTGTAAGGGAAAACTCGTCTCAGAACGTCAACGGCTGAGCGTCCAGCAGCAGCTACAGCAGCTGCGGTCACCGTTGAGGTATTGTTAGGATTTTGGGAAGAACCATTATCCAAAAAGTTGGGAAAACTGGCAAAGCTTGTAGCCAATCTGGACTTGGATTGTGTATCAATTGGTGAGTTCGAATCTCTTCGTTTAGGTAATGATAGGTTTTCTGGTGCTGCTTCGTTACTGCTATCATTGCTTTCAGCCTAGGAAAAAAATATAGTGTTACAATAACCTTGGATTTTTTTATAGTTACTTTATTTAAAATACGCTTTTGCCACATACATCTGATCTGGATGGACTACTGAACTTGGCCGCAAACTGTGTGGAAGTCACTTGAATAGGGGCATTTGGAGATACACTAGAAGAGCGACTTCTGGTATTCTGATCTTGTTGACATGCCATAGTTTGATCCAATTTAGCCGTGACAGAATCATCAGAACTAAGACGCGCTCTTTTTTCATCTGAAACCAAAATATTCATCCGATTTCAATTGAAAGTTTTGTTTTTGCGGATCAATTAAAACTTTACACTATTTCAAGTTAACAAATTTATTATTCAGTGAAATCGTTTAATGATCCAATCTATTAATAAACATATGCGTTTATTTAGACGTTATTCTAACGAAATGATTCGATACTTAAATAAAATACTGTGGTAAACCATTATCCAATATACAAATTGTATTGAATATTTATATCGTTCATGGAGCAATTACTTCATAAGTGCGTAGAAAAAAGTAGCACGACATTCTATGAACTGCGGCAATTATATTTTTACGGATGAAAAAATATAAAATTGACGGGATAGAGACTGGTAACAACGGGAAAAAAAAAATTATACATCGTTCGAAGAGGGCGGACGCTGTTATACTCAAGTCGATAAAACTCCTTCACTAAATTTAAAGCTTGATATAAAGATAAAAAAAGTTCGAAGATAGAGAGAGTAAAGAATGAAAATTAATTTTATAAAAAACAAAATATATGATTAATAAAACAAAAAATAGTTGAAAATGTATGTCATTGCATTCGTGTACTTATTGCTGAAAACAAAGATTCCTTAAGTAGATAAACTTTTAGAACTTGCTAATGTTCTGTAAGAATGTTTTTTTTATCTCTTATCAATTATTTGATACAAAGACGCACATTCTTTGTGTTTCAAGATCTCTTGAGCTTGTGCAGTTGTCATATAAGATAATATAGTCTTTTGCGACAAATTATTTGACTAATTTTGATAACGTTATCTGTTTTCAACAAAAAGTTTTAAGTGAGAGACCTGGTCTGAAAGAGGAATATGAAAACAACTAATAATGTATTGTTTGTATTGTTATTTAATTAGTCGTTGAGAGTTCAAGTTGTGAGTCTTGTTTTATGTAAAATAATATTACGATTACAACAACCTCTTAGTTAGTTTATTGTCGTTGCCACTATCGCTGACACCGCACTCTAATACATTCAAAAATAAACACAACCCCAAAGTCCGGAACTGTGTATTCTTTATATGGCACGCGATTATAGGGGTGAAGTTGGAGATCATATAATATACACTTAATATATAATACGACCAGCAATCGAGTTCAGGCGACAAAGAATTTGTTGCGGTGACGGCGTCAATAAGAGAGGAATTCGGATAATGTTACTAGTGTGTGGTTATTTTATTATTATTGTGTGTACTAGAACTTTTATATCATATCAGTCATAAATGGAAACCGTTTGCCTTCTTCCTTGTTCAACTACAGGAAGTGTATTCCGACAATAATCTGTCTACTGTAATATCTATTTTTTTGCGTAGGGTTATTCTTCGAGAAAATTTGATATATAACTCAAGTAATAGCTCTGTTGCTAATATTGATGTCAAAATATAAGCATAATTAATATACCCCATACTTATGTACTATTTATAATACTATTAGTTATTTGCAAGTAAAATATGTATATTTAAATTTAAAAATAAATTTTTTTCATAAGTAATGAATCAGTTTTTATTTATTTTATTTTGTAAAATTTTTTTATTTTTGAGAGTTGTTTTTGTGTCCTAATCAATTAAACAATATCGGTAACATTTAGATATTAGATTAATAATATAATCAAAATTGATTATACCTGGACTTGTTCTACCAGTAGCTGTCGAAGACGAAGGCGGCGGGTATATCAGACCCAATTCTCTCGCTTCGTTCTCTTCTTGAGCCTGTTGACGTCTTAAAGCTACTTGAGCTGCCATCACTCTTTGTCTTTCAGCGATAAGTGTGCATTTGGCACAGGCACAGTCTCTCCAGCGGCAGTAACGTTTATGTCCCTATAAATGTTACCCCTTAACATTAAAACTTAAGTCCAAAGCTACAGAATTTTATTAGTAATATTTTTTTAATCATACTATAGAGATATATTTTTGTTAGAAATTATAGTTTGTTTTATTACAATAATGATTACTCAAAATTTATATAAGTTATTATTGTTATCATTACAGGAGCGTTCCTTAAAAGATCCGTTCCTCTCGTGGAGAATTTTTTTCGTGAATATGTATTAATTTATATAGATTGGTACATTTAATCGTGTTAACTTTTTTTATAAACACTAATTTAAATTATTAAGATGGTTCAATGAACGTTACTCAACTATATTCTAGTTATTTATATTTTAATCAGACTTAATATTCAAAGTTAAATAAATAAATAGGAAAATATATATAATTTCACTCTATTTTTATGTACTTATTTTTGAAATAATTGATATCTTTTAGAATCGGACGAAAACCCTCATGTGTGTGGAAAAATTGTACGGTTTATTTTTAACTATTAAAATATGATATTCCATTTAAATTTTGCCAAATAATATGAAACAGTAATATTATACTTGGTTCATAAAATAAATATAAAAAAGCGCAGTAACTTACAAGAACTTTAGTAATAAAATAAAAAATTTAGGGAAAAAATATTTGAAGAATTTTTTTAATTTGTTGAAAACGATAGCAGTAGAAATTAAACTGCAGTAACAAATGCATATAAAATAAATATTTTAGTTGCTATGGACTTGCTTAAAAATATTATAACAAACAACTTTGAATTTTCGAGAGTACTTTAAGCTAAAAATGTTTCAAAAACGTTATATATTTAAATTGTTTTACTGATATTTTCAACTCACCTTTAAAGCAGAAACAACTCCGTGATTACGACATCGGGCACATTTCGGTGTACGTTGATAGCGTTCGGACGCTCGCTGCAGGAAAAACGCGGGCGACAGGCCTCCGAGTACGGCGGGATGCTGAGACATGAGAGCAGCGGTCATATCCACACCACTAGGCAAACTCATCGTTACTGTCGTTATCGGCGGCTCCGACTCTCGGCCAAGGCTTCAGGATCGTTCGACGGGTGCGGCCTGTTAGCCGCGCCCCTCAATTAACTGACTCCGCCCTCGATCATCTCACCCCTTCTCATCTTCAACGGTTAATATCCAAGTTGTCGTCGAACAGTATCCGTTTGTGTACATGTGATCAGCTCTGCACGCGCTTTACAGTATTATTCTACTGAATTATTGACTATACACGCACCTAGTTTGCTATAGTTTAATGCAGAAGTGAATTGCAACACAATACACTTTCATTACAATATTATCATTTAGTAATTATATCACATCAGAGGGTTAACATTTGATCCAACGTAATTTATTAACTGCTACACAAAATTATCGAAGTAATGGTCTAACTCATCAGATGAGTTTGTTTTTATTGGATCGTCGGAGCCAACTTATTTCTTATTTTTGCTCAAATTTGTGTATACACTGAAAGAAATGATTCAAAAATTCCCTTCAGCATGATATTTTTTATACACACCCGAGTAGTACAACTTTGATATAAAGTATAGACAATTTGTACATAAATATAACACTATTATCACTATTTACCCAAATTTTCCCTTACGTTTGTATGCATTAAAAAATTTCAATACATAAATTAGGATATTTTTTTTTAATAGTGAAATTATTCTTTTGACTAAATCTTATAATTCATCCTATTCTGTTCAATAGCCACAAAGCATATATGATACGTGGAATAAACTGTATAGTTGGTCCAAATGAAATTATGTTCAATACAGCAGACAAATGTTTGAAATATTATTATTATCATTGTTGCATATCATAGTTCCCATGTAGAAACCATGTATTTTATTTTTTTAATTATTTAAGAGGAAAAAAACAAAATACACTATTTTTATATAACTTATAATAGAAATGGTTTTTTAAAAACTATATTGCCTCAAGAAATAATAGAGATTATTTAATCGTAAAATTCTTAAAATATGTGTCAAATTCATAGGCATCGGGTTGTTGGGAAGTGAGAGGCTAAGCCCTCAACAATTTTACGCCTTACATTTTAGATTTGATGGAAAGCTGAGAAAGTATTGGTTTTGTGATGGTGTGGGGTTTTTTGTCTTTGTTGTAAAAAATTCTCAGTTTTCACTAGATAGATTTTTAGTTGAACCTAACGTCACGAATATATTATTTAAAACGTTAATAAATTATTTGTTAGGTATTAAACTATAATTGATAATTGGTTTAGTAATTAGATTAACGAATAGAGTTCCATTACTATTCTAAAATGATATTTGAGATATATATGTTAAAGAAAATAGACGGTTATCATTTAATTCAAAATAATATTATTTAAAAAGTTGATTAATTTTGTTATATCTTATTTGTAAGAAATCTATTATTTTTTACCTAATTTTAACGAGTTGAAAAAAATTTTTTTAACTTACTCAGCATTGATATCATGATGTATAAAATAAGTTATATATTATAAAACCTTTTCAATTACCTATGACGATGGAACACAGCAGTAATAAAAAAATTAAGTTTGCCAAAATTCAATGGTACGGTAAACGAAAAGTCAAAATGCAAATTTGGCAAGGGATGTATTTTTTAAAACGTCAAAGAATATTAAAAATCTAATAGAATTATTCTATGTTATCATTTTCTTGTGATGGTCTGCATATTCCATAAAATTTAAATTTATAGATTTTTGTTATTTAAACAAATAAGCTGTCAATGACATCCTTAAATGTTGATGCGTATGGTTTTCATGATTATATATATATATATTTTTTTTTATTATATTTTTTTAGCGTTTCAAAAAATCGCGCGAGCAAAGGGTTTGTTTGTTGTTTAATGCACAAACGGGTGACAAAAAGGGTCATTTTTCGGACACCCTATAACGCGAGCCCTCCATGTCAGTCGCACATACAATTTGAATAAACGTTTGAATTCTGTATAATATCCTTAACAATAATAATATATAGCATTTTCGGACCCAACAAATGGTCAAAAAATTCTAGTTTTGTTTATTTATTGCTATTTTTTTTTATCGATAATATTATGTAAAAATATGTCAATGGTATTGGTGGACAATTGGGTATAATCTAAAAATAATATTATCATTACACTATATTATGTGCATACATGTTAGTGACAGTTTAGGTGTCAATTGATCGTTTTGTTATTTCTGTGGTTTACATGTTGACTCAATACGTTTTATACATTTTTTTCCTTAGTAGAATTATTATTATAAAAAAATATCAATTATTATTTATAATAACTTTATTATTATTATATCGTTGATTATTAATAAAAATAAATAAAATAAAAAATTGGGGAAATGGATAAATAATAATTATTTTTTCACTATTTTAAATAGTTTTCATGCAAAATTTTATTTTCATATACCTGTAATATTATTTCAGACAGTCAAATTCCTTTGTACTATAAAATGTGCTAAACATAGTTCGTTAATTTTGTATAAAAATAATACTTGATTATTTTCACTAACATGAGAAAATAAGAAGTTGAGATAAAATTGCTCTATTTTACATTCACTTTAAATTAATAAATGTTTTAAAGACGAAAAATTTTTGTGAAATTATCATAAAACAATACTTCCTATGATCTTCAAAATGTTCTTTGGTTTATGTACATAGTGAAACATAATTTTGTCCTCACGTTTCTTATAAATTATAACTCATATATGTTAATATGTATGTGGAATGCTTTAAAGTAAGGATATAAAAGTATAGATGATATGACAGTATAACACCACTACTATAAAAAATGATTTGACACCAAATCTGCTAAAGTTCATAAATTGTATATTTGTAATTTTATAAATTCTACGATTTAAAATTTCATTCGAACATTAAAGGCTTGTTAAATTATTTGTTTAATTGAAAATAATGGTATATTATTGCTTTGTTAACTTTACATAGTAAATCAATTGCGTATAAAAATTTTATTTTTTTTTATTTTATAGTATACTATAAATTTTAATTTTATATGGGTTAGAAGTTGTCAGACCTTCCAAAACATTATCAAAATTCGATTTGAGAAAAAAAAATTTACATGCGTAGAAAATGAATATGAAAAAAAATTTCGAATTTTAAAAGCAATATTTTAGTTAAATTAATAGTTTAAATTCATTTATGCAAATTAAATATACAATTAAACAATAAGACGTTTTTCTTAAAAATTTGAGCTTGAGTTTCAGTGTTTATTTATGATACTAGATGGCGCTAAAACAATGCTAAAACAATATCAATAGGCTTAACATTTTTATATCTGTTGTAACAGTTTAAGAGGTTAATGTGGTTATTTTCCAAAAGCTATATTTATTTTAGCAATTCTTCAAGATTTACAAAAAAAAAAAAAAATTTAAGTTTTAAAGCTATGGAAGTTGACATTTTTAAACAAAAAAAAAGCAAATTTTGTCACTACATTTGACTTGGAATTTTTCGGCATCTAACAGAAAATAATCTTTTTGTTTCAACTTATAAAAAAATTTAAGAAACGCATTTTTGTGATTTATAAGTGTTTGAATATTAGTAACAAAAATAATTTTAATTATTCATCATTTTTAATTTTTATCTTTTACATATTACAGGTTATTTACAACAAGCAACGACAAATTATATACATTTGATCGATAACAACTTTTAAATTAATACTTGGGAAAGTTTACATCCAAATAAGTCATAAGGGATGATTCTAAAAAAATATTAAGAGCTAATAAATTAAGAAATATATGTAACTCAAAAAAAATAACATTTTTCAATATTTATTTCTTTTGCAAGTAATCAAGTATTTTTTGATAAACTAATGTATATAATATATTTTCTAAAATTTATTTATTTATTTTCATTGACCTGTATTGTTGTATTTATAGTTTTAGAACAAACTGTATAAACAAATTAAAAAAAATATTTAAAAGTTAGTAATAAGTAAAATTAGATAATTAGAACTAAATCTTGTTATAACAAATTTACATCAAAGGATAAATTATCGATGAGCGCATAAAGAAAAAATTCTTAGAAACTTATACAAAGTTAATACCATTATATTGTTGAATCTTAATAACATAATAATATTATTGAGTACAACCTTTATTTATGTTTGCACATTATCAGTGTCAAATTTTAACATTTTTTGGAGGGTCATAAAGAATAAAATTTACATGGAATATGTATTAGAGTCTTATCCTAATTGTTAAATAATGTAAAAAAACGGTTCTTGAGAGTGATCCAGAAAACCTGGACTACTCCGCCCTATAAATAGGCTACTGCACATTAAAATAATACTAGGTTTATTATTAGCTTATTAGATATAAACATTTAAAGTTTCAAAATTTTGAGTTAATATACAGGGTGTTCAGTAAGTCAGGAAACTGGTTTCTATTGTTCTCATTGTTTGTAACAATGAGAACAATAGATACCCGTTTCCTGACTTACTGAACACCCTGTATAGGTATAATACACAAGGGATTACAAATACAGTTAGCTAATTGATTTTTTATGACATCGATATTAGCAGGTACACAGCATTGTTATTATCAATGATAGTAAGGTACATTGTTGTGAGTTTATAAATACACTAACTGACAATACAAAAAGTATATCTATTGGTAGTCATAATTGATAATAAACAATTCGTGACTGTGACAGCAATATCATAAAAAACCAATTAGCTACCTGTATTTGTAATCCCTTGTGTATTATACCTATATATTAACTCAAAATTTTGAAACTTTAAATGTTTATATCTAATAAGCTAATAAAGTTATATTAAAAATTCAAATGCCATTTACTATTAAATTAAAAACTCAAACATTTTATTAAATTAAAAATATGTGTTACCATTTAAAAAAACAAAGTTGACCCCCTCCAAGGCATAAGGGATGAACTTAAAAAGTATTACATAGTTAAAAATTCAAGAATAATGTGTAACTTAAGATAATGAAAAAAAAAGTGTTCAAATTATTATTATTCTGCAAGTAATTGAGTGGATTATGATAAAAAAATCACTCTGTATACGATTTGTGATCTTTTGATGTATCGCTGAAAGATATCGGTTAGGTGAGAGCTGAGAAAAAGTGGTAACTAAAGGAAAAAAAATAAATAAAAAACACATCATAGTATAATTAAATCTTCTCAGCTTCGCATCGAATATAAAAAACACATCATATGGTATTTATCCATCAGTATTATCAAACGTGAAGAAACATAATTTTTCTAAAAAGGATTGGAAGCACCTTTCCGTCTTATATCTTATTTTAAAAATGCTCAAACAAATCGTAATATATTCTCACTATAAAATGCAGATTGTCTAACGTGCAATATGGGAAAATGTAATTCTAAAGGTTGCCGCAAATGCGATGATAGACATAATACATTACTACATCAAGATAAAAAAACAATTCAATCCACTTCTACTATGCTACAATCGGCCTGTAATTTCAAAAAGCAAATACTATTATCAATAGCCATAATAAAGATAAGAAACAGCGTAAACAAAACATTGTATGCGTGAACTTTGCTGGACTCGCGTTTGCAAACAATTTTATAACGGCTGATTTAGCCAACAGTTTAGGCTTACCAAAACGAAAAGTTAAAGTAACTATCACTGGGGTAAATAAAGTCATCACACAGTCTCAGTACTCAATTGTAGCTATTATAAATGCTTAAGATTCAAGTTATTCTATAATAATTGAATTTTTAATATTGCCAAGAACAATTAACCTTGTTGCCAGACGAACGATTGAATTCGAAACAGAAAAAGTTGCTTAATCACATTAAACTAGCTGATACGTCATATGAGGTGCCGAGAAAAACAGACATGTTAATGGAGGCAGTGGTGTTTTTAAGAAATATTACTACCGGGTAAACACACAGCCGACCAAATTGGTGTCATTTTCCAGGAGACAAAACTCGGATGGATAGTAGCTGGTTTGATGCTTAAATTAGCCACGCCAACAACGCATTAATTTTTACTCAATCACTATTGGTAGAGGATCAAACAGTTTTATAAAAATAAATGAGAAAAATTTAGGAAATTAAGGAAGTAACAAATAAGAAGACACTTTACCAAGAAGAAAAGTTACGTATAAAGCATTTTAACCATACAGTAAAAAGAAGTAATGCAGATGGTCATTTTATAATCGTACTACCGTTCCGTGAAAAGAGTGATTAACTTGGTCGCTCCCAAGATACGGCGCTTAAGCGTTTTTTTGGCGGTTTAAAAAAGATTAGTGAATAGTTCAGATTTGAAAAAGCGTTATGTAGTATTGATATATGAGTATAAATAATTGGGTCAAAAAGCAGTTCTACACAGGATCAGGCTTCAGAAATAAATTCATATTTTATGACTCATCATGTCATTGTATGCCATTTGTTAAAAGGACCTGTAATACAGGACGAATTAATATGTATTGATATATTTACATATTCATGTAAGATGAAGACCGCATATGGAAAAACATTTTGTGGTGACCTGAAACATATGAAAAAATCGAGGAGTATTATCTTAACATGTTAACTCATGGAATTACACACGCATCTTATATTGATATGGCGTGCTTAGAAAAACTAGCAGATGATCATGTAAATAAATATCCGTTAGATAGCCAAGCAATTAAAGAGGATTTACATGGACGACTACTTAGGAGGAAGTTGTTCAATATCTGAAGCAATTATGATTCGAGATGATGTAATAAAAATAATGAATAGCACAGGATTTCATCTAATAAAATTGGTATCAAATATCAGCGACTATTGTCAAACATACCGAACGTCAATAATGACCAGCTGATAGCATTAAATTTAGACGCAGCACTACAAAAACTCTAGGCCTCTGGTGGAATCCATTAAATGACAGTTATCAATACAAGGCGAATAGGAAATTTAATAATAACATTAGTACGATAACGAAAAAATACGCGTTTTCGACTATAGCCACAATATTTGATCCACTTGGTTTAATTGGACCGGTTATAATTAATGTTAAAATAATAATGCAAGAGTTATGGCAGCACCAGGTACAGTGGGATGACGTAGTACCTGCAGCGATAAAGATCGAGTGGGAATTTTAACCGACTGTGAAACGTCGTCGAAATCCAAGTACACGGTTTTGCAGACACATCAGTGCGTATGTATGGAGCTTTTATTTGAGCGATGGACCGTACCATCATTTGTGCGACGCGTTTAATAGCAGCCAAATTTCATGTGGCTCCGCTAAAATTAATATCATGAGCTCACCTCGAATTATGTGCCACAGTGTTAGTAGTGCGTCTGTATGAAAAATTAGTGCCACGTTTATGAGTTAATATAAATAAAAAACGTTTCTGGTTCGATTCAACCATAGTGTTAACGTGGATAATATTCCCTGAGTTACTTTGGAAAATGTTTGTTGCGAATCGCGTAGCGGAGATTTATGAAGCTAGTTTTTTAAAGCAATGGTTTCATGATCTATCTGCACAAAACTCATCAAATATTATATTACGCGGTTTTCAGCCAAATAAATTACGCAACAACAAATTGTAGTGGAATGGTCCGACATGGATTAATCTAGTTTGAGAACAATACTGACCGTTAGGTGGACACAACGCGGCAAGAATAACAGTTAAGAAGTTCAAACCCTATGTATATCGGCAAATACTGTGTAATTTACCGAAAACACGAGTGGAAGATTATGATAGTGTTTTAAGCGTCTGGTGTTGATTTTGTGGGTCCGGTGCTAATAAAGAGTATGAGCCGCAACACGACTAGACTAAAAGCGTATATATGTATTGATTTTCCTCAAAAGCTACTCATTTTGAACTGGTGGGTGATCCTAACACTGAATCATTTTTAGGTGCATTACGATGATTTTGGAATAGTCGAGGAGTAGGTCGCTATTTGTACTCAGATAATGCAACAAACTTCGTTGGTGCCAATAATAAATTAAAAGAACTAGCGGCATTATTCGAAACAAAACAACATAAAGAAACGGTAAAAAATTGTATCACTGCAATGGGAGTAAGTTGGCATTTTATTCTTGTCTGCAGTCGGCATTTTGGCGGTCTGTGGGAAAGTGCAGTCAATACTATGAAAACTCATCTCAAAAGATCATTTGGTGAGGCTGCTCTAACTTACGAAAAACTTAATGCTTAGTCATTCAATATATTTATAAGTGTTACTTATTACTTAAGATATTTATTACTTTGTTTAAAACGTTATAATAAAGTATACAATAATGGTATCAGTTACTTTATTATATGTAATAATAATGTTGTGATTTAACTGATAATTTAATACAATTTCAAATAAAACTTAAAACTCTCATGAATCAGGTATCTTGTTACTACTATTTTAAAGACTTAATTTGTTATTTATTACTTTTGAATAACATATCATTGAAAATACTACAAGTTTTGAAAATAAAATAAAAATATTTGAGTACTAATAAAGAAAACACAGCTTTTATGAGCTACAAACAGATAACTCCGTTTTATCACTTAATCATTTTCAACTCCTTTTTATTTATTTATTATATCATCAAAAAAGTTTGTGTAAATATTTATAGAATTCAAAATATTAGTCAACATAATTATTGTATAAATAATGGTTTTTTAAAAATTGTTAATTCTTTGTTCTGAAAAATTTCCAAAAGTAGAGTTATCTTGTTTTTGCTGCAAGCCCTTCAATTGCCATAGAAATCAGGGTTGTTAAAAACATATTTAAAAAAATCTGTTTAAAACATAAATAATAATCTAAATCGTTTAAAACGTTTCATAAGACCGATGTAAATTTTGAAATTGTTGGTGTTTTAAACAAGTAGTGTTTATAACGTAATAATTATGATAGGAATATTCCAACATTTAAATAAAAACTTCTTTTGATAAATCAATATTTTTTCATAAATATAAAAATATAACACTTTAGCACGAAACGTAGTAATTGCTTGTCCCAAGCTATCAATTACTGAATGTTACACGTGTATATTTACCAAATTTTCAATCGACAAAAACAAAACAATCATTAAGAGAATTTTAAATAATAAAGTCAAACTTTACGCATATAACAAAAACACCTTGAAAAAATATTATATTTTGATATATTATGTAATATTGTGCTATTTTTAATTTGTAAATTATATTAGTTGTACAACAAGTAATTTATTTAAAATATAGTTCCTAAAATATACTACCAAATTTTTATTATAAATTACAAAAAACCATCTTTCTTTTAAATTATAACCATGTTTATTTGAATTTTCCTCGAAATTATTTTTGTTTTTAATTTTATAAAAATAAAATAAATATCAGTATTATTTCGTAAATATTTAATATCTAATTTCTATTTGGATATTTTATTTACTTATTATGGAGTCAATAAAAATAAGTTTATATTTGGTGAATAATCAATAATGTCAGTGTGAACACATTGTTTAGGATATACGAGTCTCTAAAATTTTTTGTTTATCTTTTTAATGATACGCAATCTTCTGTATTGATACTTCTCATTCCAAATGATCCATATAATTTACATATTAACATTTTGGATTCATTGGTGAAGCTATCATGTCATGTTTTAGCTTCAATGCAAAGCTGAGAAGGAATTGGTTTTACTATGATGTGTTTTTTTTTTTTTTTTTTTTCTGTTACCACTTTTTCTCAGCTCTCACGGAACCGATTTCTTTCAATGATACGTCAAAAGATCACAAATTGTATATAGTCCAAAACATTACCCTTAAAAATTGAAAAAATTTCCCTCGTTCCCTCGTATAAATCGTATCATTTTCCTTAATACAGGGGGGATTCAAAACATAAAAATGCATATAAAAAGTAGAACTTTTTCAACTTAACTTTTGAAAGTGTTCCGGAAAGTCTGACACTTTTATATATATCTTAAATTAAAGCTAATGTAATATACTTTATTATGGTAAAAAAAAATTTCGGACTTTATTTTATCTTCATGGTGAAATCAGACATCAAAGTTAATAAAAAAAATACGATTTTTGTAAAAAAATTATTTTTTATATTTTTAACTCTATAATTCTATAACTTTTTGAAAGATGTATGGATCAATATAATTATTTTTTTTTATAGATGCATGATGTCTTTACCTATCATTTTGTATATTTTTTTTATAAATCTTACTTTTTAACTGCCTACAGGGGGGGATTCAAAATGACAACTTTTTCACAAAAAATTTATTTTTCAACTTAAATTTTGAAAGTGTTCCGGAAAGTCTGACACTTTTATATATATCTTAAATTAAACCTAATGTAATATACTTTATCATGGAAAAAAAAAATTTCGGACTTTATTTTATCTTCATGGTGAAATCAGACATCAAAGTTAATAAAAAAAATACGATTTTTGTAAAAAAATTATTTTTTATATTTTTAACTTTATAATTCTATAACTTTTTGAAAGATGTATGGATCAATATAATTATTTTTTTTTATAGATGCATGATGTCTTTACCTATCATTTTGTATATTTTTTTTATAAATCTTACTTTTTAACTGCCTACAGGGGGGGATTCAAAATGACAACTTTTTCACAAAAAATTTATTTTTTCAACTTAAATTTTGAAAGTGTTCCGGAAAGTCTGACACTTTTATATATATCTTAAATTAAACCTAATGTAATATACTTTATTATGCAAAAAAAAAAATGTCGGATTATATTTTATCTTCACGGTGAAAATAGCTACCACCGAATGCTATTTTTGTGTGAAAATTTTCGATTTTGTATTTTACATTTTTAACTTTATTATGCTTAAACTTTTTGAAAAATGTATGGATCATTACAATTATTTTATGAGAAATAATATTTTTTAGTATTCCCTTTTTCATTTGACATACTTTATCTTAATCAGGATATTAATAAGGTACTAGCAGATCATGTAGCTTTTGGAATAATCCACTAATTTTTTAAAATTAAACACTATCTGAAGATTTCCATCGAAGCGTTTTTTTTGATAGTGATTTTAATCACTGTCAGATATTATACATGATCCAACTATGCCACGTCACCACTGTGCCGCGACCTCCCTGTGCTGGGTTTTTTACTTTAAAATGCTATATCTTTTTAAAAAATGTATGGATCAATACAATTTTTTCATGAGAAGTAGTATTTATATACATCATTCATTCGACATACTTTTTTTTTTAAATCAGACTATTTCCTTATAATGGGGGTGTGGTTGAAATCTGAAAAATGCATATAGAAAGTAGAACTTTGTCAACTTAACTTTTGAATGTGTTCCGAAAGGTCTGACACTTTTATATATATCTTAAATTAAAGTTAAAATGTATTAAACGTAAAATGTAATTTACGTGTGAAAAAAAAAACCTAATATAACATACTCATAAATGGTATATAATTCTTTATTCTCTTTCAAAAATTTACATCATCTAAATTTATTTCTACTTCATTTATAATACTAAATATATTTATTACTTCTTCGTCTATATTAATGTGGCCAACTAAAGGTAACCTCGATAATGCATCCGCATGTGTCATACTCTTACTAAGACGGTATTGAAAGGTATAATCATACATGGATTACATTACTGCCCATCTTTGTAACCGAGAAACAGTAACTACCGATGTTTCTTTCTCAAGACTAAATATTTCCTTTAAAAATTGCGAATCTGAGCACAATATAAATTTATTTCCATAATTGTATTTGTGGAATTTTTTAATAGCAAAAATGATAGTTAAAGCTTCTCTATGAAGTTGAGAATATTTTTGTTCAGTCACAGATAGTGTACTTGACACAAACATTACTGGCTACCACATGTCCCAACACTGATCCTACTCCATAAGGCGATCCATTAGCTAAATCACTATTGCCTTTTTTAGATCATTATTTTTAGAAATTATTATTAACACTAAATTTATGAAAAAGGCTAAAATTTCGTTAAAATAACTTATTATATATTTTTTGTATATATATCGTAATAAATTATTTCATTGGAAATATTAATAATTTCTATGTAACTTAAATAGATGATAAATTTGAAATATTCAGAACTATTTTTCTTATAGTTATATTTTATAGTTTTTAATTATTTATTAATAATACCAAAAATTATTCGTGATAGAAAAAATATAATTGCTGATTTAAAATAAGCACGATAAATTGAATAATTAAAGTATATTTTTGAATCGGATAAAATTTTTTTCTGACCATTTATTCATAATTAACAACAAATTATTATCTAAAAAGTTCTGTATCAAGTCCTTTAATTTTTATACACGTTTGTCATATAACTAATAACTACTTTATAATTTTTTATAATTTTCCGAAAAAATTACAATACAAAATTATTAAATATCAATTTCATAATACGTTGAATTACTTTAATAGATATTTATTCATATATTATGTTTATAAAGCAACTACTAATTAGGAATTATGATAGAAATAGGAGTTAATTTTTCTTTAAGAATAATCAACCAATTTATTAAAATTAAAGATTATCTATAGATTTTTTTTAATTAAAAATGCCATAACTTTTTTAAAAGAGACCAAATCAATATCAATTTTTTTCATAAATACATGAGATATTAGTTTTTGAAAAATGTATGGATCAATACAATTTTTTTTGAAAAATGCTATTTATATACCTTTTTTATTCGATATAATGATATCAAAATTATTTTAATATTATCAAATAATAATTAATAATTAGAAAGTACAAATTGTCACTGTTAAAGTAACGATAAATAAAAATATTAAATTGAACACAAGAATTACAAAAAATATCGTTATTATATTTGTTAAATTCGATTAGAATTTTACAGTTATAATATTCAATATTTATAAATGTTCAGTACAAATAAAATCAATAATACATTTATCATAAAGTATACAACTAAAAAAAATCATTTTAAGTTAACAAAAAAAAAAAATGTTTAACTAAATTACATGAAATAATGTTAAAACAATATTGAAATAAATGTAAATTATATACTCAAAAATAATTTTTTATAAGGCAACGAAAAAATCTGTAAATTAGCTCATTAAATGAGTAAAAAAAAACAAAAATTGAAAAATGCAAAGTAAAAAATAAAAAAAAATCAAAGTACAAAATACATAAAATGTAATAATAAGTTGTTAATTCACTTTATACAAAAGCAAATCTTGCACATAAATAATTTTTTTTCAACAAAAAGAAGACATCCGACAGTATGTACGATAATAGATTACAATGCAATAATAAATTACAATGTGTACAGTGACTACGGCAAGCATAAGAGTTATAAGGTAAAATATACAGACATATGTCAAAAAACAGATGAAGACACAATCGGGACAGAAGTCGCTATTGGTGTTGAGATTAAAATTGTAATAGCATATCATTAGTATGAAGAAAACATCTATGGTCGAAGACAGTCCAATAGAATTGGTTCGACCTCATATAATAGACACAAGTTATTAAGTTCAACAATTTCATGATAAGATTTTTGTTCTATGAGATGTTGTATTGGAAGCAGTGAGATTAAGGCTTTGTCAGAATCTGTGTAATCATCAGAGGTGGGCAAAATATTGTCTAGGACTTTGTATAAAATATCAAGCCACCTATTGTTTCTCTGGAGGCCAAAAAATGCAAAAGCGTGGCCGCAGTTACGATCCGGTTTCAAAATTGCGTACGACTCAAACATACCAGTCATTGCAAAAAGACATCCGATGGCTATTTGAGTGTGCAGTGGATATCCAATTAGTAACATATCGTTCGTAGTGTGCTTCAATGAATCTAAGATGGAATGCAAGCAATTGTATTGTAACTTGACATTGTTTATACAATTTTCCAAATAAACATCTGTCAAATCACAAACTGTTGTATCTGATTTACAGTTTTTCAATTGAGATTTAAAATACGAGGATCGAGTTTTTTTATCAGCAGTTCTTTCGACGTAAGGAAATTTATCTATTATCTTATTTCTACACTCAAGTAACGACCCATCGCAAAATTTTGATCCACGTACTTTCGTTACTGGCTTTCCCATACAAAATTTTACCTGTGACACATCAATATTAGATTTTTTACATCGTACAGTTAATTTTTTATTCCATATATTATTTTCTAAATTACAAAATTTTATCATGTCCTTGTACAATATTTCAGCTTCTTCTCTAAGGCTTAAGTCTCGACGGCTCATCTTTTCCGCGTACGAGACGTCAAATTTCTTCTTATTATACTTTTTGGATACGTTTTTTGATATAAGAGTTTGGTCTTCACGAATCGGTTTTAAATTGTACCTTTTGATAAACTCTTTGCACACATAACTTTGAATTTCCTTCATTTCATTATAATACTCGGCCTTTAAAAACCACGATTTAATGTTTCTCTCGATAGTTCTTATTTGTAAGTTGGAAAAATAACTTGAACACTTGAATATTTCGTTAATAAAAGTCCTGGGTATTTGTCTAAGAGGAAACATTGCGTTTTCGTGGTTTTCACTTTCAAAAAACGACTGAATGAAAGGCTCTGAACATTTTCTACCTTTGTAATCTTTGCATACGATATATGTTTCTGAATTTCCGGACTTACTGGTGGCTGGTTTCTGAATTTCGACAGATTTAAATAGACAACAAAGCAAATATATTCTACAAATTGTGTTACATTCGAATATCGTAAACGTTTTTAATACAAATGATCCTCTGTCTTTTAATATGTTCAAACCTACCATTACCTCATAATTATGTAAACGCATGACAGTACATTCTTGTTCATTTGGATTATTTTGACAATCTATACTTCCATCGGCCGTTACCAAACTTACGCCGTCTATAAATCTTTTAGAAACCGTCTGCAATAAGTGTTCGTGATACTTCGGTTGAAATATGTCACCAGTATAGTCCGGACCGAATTCCCATTTGTCTAATGTGTTTAATATTAAGCGGTCATCAGTAATAATTTCAGGTTGGCCATTGGATTCATGGTACGGGTTAAGTGTCATGGCCAACCAATCGAAATTTAAATTACGATGATTTAGTGATATGTAATGATTCAGCGCAGAAATAAATGCTCCGGGAGCTTCACAGAGATGTACAGAGTTGAAATTAGCTTTGGATGTAGTTTCTTGAGTAATCAAAGTAGAATTTCCTAAGATTTCATAGAACTTACACCAAGCTTGAGTCAAAAAATCAGGACGTATATTTTTCTTAAGATGACCAATGACTAATCCAGCAGGATTCATTTTGGTTGTATGTGCATGCCATGTTTCGCTGTTGAAGTTATCCAGTTTGTGCTTAACAAAATTCAACTCTAATTTCAGTTCTTGAAACTTGTGTAATTGCCAAGAAGGCTTTGTAAACATACTACTAGAGCGCGGCATTCGCCAATTTGTACTAAGTACAAACTTTTTAGAGAACGCTATAGCTTTTTCGTTATGTTCGGTTGGAGGTGTCATTGTGTGAAAAAATACTTAAACTTTCTTCGTTCACGTCAAATCGCCTCCTGAAGAGAAAACTATTTATTTGATTTAAGCATATAGAAATTTTGTTACTTAGAAACGGATTTCTGTATGTTTAATTATAAATAAAAATAACTATTGGCCTAAACTAAAATTAAATAATAATCCCACGATAAATTTTTATACTTTTAAATAAAATAATTATACCTATGTAAATAATCAACATTTAGAGTAATAAAAAAAGAAAATACTTATCAATTTTGGGAAAAAAAATTTAATTTTTTTTTTTTTAATGGTTACAGAAAATATTACGACATACTTAAATAATGTAACATTTGTTTTAAAACCTTATTTTTAAACTCCGTTTAAAATGTATTATTACCATAAGAATCAATATTAATAATAATTCTTATAAAATGGTAAAATTTTAAAATCAAAGAGATAATTTAAGATAATTTTAAGCGTTTTTTATGACAGTAATTTTAATCACTGTCAAATTAAATCTATACTGGACCCAACTATGCCGCGACCCCACCGTTCTGGGTTTTTTAACTTAATAATGCTATAACTTATTGAAATGTGTATGGATCAACATAATTTTTTTATGAGAAATAATATTTTTTAATAATCCCTTTTTCATTCGACATACTATATCTTAAGCAGGATATTAATAAGGAACTAACAGATCATGTAGCATTTGGAATAATCCACTAATTTTTTAAAATTGAACACTATCTAAAGATATACATCGAAGCGTTTTATTTTGATAGTGATTTTAATCACTGTCAGATATCATTATACTTGATCCAACTATGCCGCGGCCCCCCTGTGCTGGGTTTTTTTTAGTCCGCAATTAATCAAATTATTTTAATACTCCTATATACCCTATATTTATCGTGAACAAGTCAGTAATTTTTTGTAACTTGTGATGTTAAAATAGATTTAAAAAAATAAAGCTGGTTATAATTTTTAAGTTATTTAGTTTTAAGAATAAACCTAGTTAAGTTACTAGTTTCTTCAAATAGTAATAATAACTTTTTAATTTAAGTTAAGTTAGCTAATAGAAAATTTGTAAAAGAAAAAAATAATTAAACAAAACTTTTATAAAATAACGACTTAATGTGAAAAAAGACCGTGGTCTATAATAAAATTTAAAATTTAAACACAATATTTTTTATTTAGACCGGATTATCACTGGTCAATTGACAATTGACATAGTGCTAAGGCTAAAAAATAATGATGAATGCATTAAAACAATCATTTTTGGTCTTAATTACTGAAGTGCTTCGTTTTTGACTACTGACTAAACCGGTAGGCACATAAGAAATATCTTACTAATATGGAATCCCAAACAATGAAGAAACAAAAATCCTGTAATATGAAACCTATGAAATATCTCTTACAATATTCACATTTGGTATTGATTCCCCATGGATATATTTAAGGTAACTATCACTAAATATATTTAGGAAACGGAAGAAATATAGAATTGAATTAAAAAATTTGAGAAGCAAAGGTATAATTGTATACTAAATATATAGATAGACTAATTAATGGTCTCTATATATTTTATAGATATTATAATGGACACTAAATATGCGTTTTATATATTTCTATGACAACATATAATTAAATTATTTTGTTTTTAAATACGAAATTCTGTTGAGTTTTTTCGCAAACGTATATTTTAAAATGTTTTAAAAAGTTTACAAGTTGTATATTGTTGAAATAATAACTTAAAATGTTATATGCAAAACATGTTTATCAACATCGATTATACGATTTATTAGTGTCTTCTGCTTTTTCAATAAAAACTGATCATCCATATGCTATTTTTGTTCAGCATATACCGTATCTTGGAGGATTTAATTGGTTTTTGGTAAGAGGAATAACGTAATACCTATAAAGTAAAAGGGAATGCGGGTAAATTGATACATGGTGTAAAATGAGGCAGAGTACAACTTTGAGACATTATCGTTTTGAATCTTACATATTTTTAATGATTGTAAATTATACATCACCTTCATCTTATTAGTCTTTATCCCAACGATTTGAGATCGGCCCTATCTTATGATTTGACAGGTTTACATCGGCCGTCGACCTAACGCGACCTCACTAAGGCTGAGAGAGCCAGTGTATGGACTAGGTGTCTGTTACTGATAAAATTCCCATATAGTCATCCATCCGGAAACTAACATAAAGCAGTACAGCTTAACATCAGTCACTTGATAATAATTGTAAATTATATATATTCCTAAAACTTAATAAAAATTTTAATATATTTAAAAGTCATGAATAATTTCTTTAATAAATCAATTTTATAAAAGTTTGAAACTATTTACGAAAAAATGATCATGTGGATGACAACACGATTGATATCAATCTTGTTTTTTATTTTTAATATAACGAAGTCATATTTAGTAAAATACTAAAAAACTTTAACACATTTAATAAAAACTTATTTAAATAATTTAATTTGTTCATATAATATAAATTTATCTTTTTTGTTAAAAATAACCATTGTGTTGAAACATCTTATTCCTAAATTGAAAAAATATGAAATATTTGACAACTTTTAGAAATATATTTTATTTTAAGTATAAGTATAAAAGAGTATTTTAACAAATTAAATGTTTTGATAGTAGTTTATACAACTATTTTAGATTCTTGATCTATAAAATTGAACAATGCCATTAAGCCCATTTGTTTATAAACAGGGCCTGTTTTACAAATTCGGGTCTGGTACACACAAAATATTGGGCTCTTCAAATAATAATATGAGTGAAATGAAGGTTTAAAGTTTAGTACAATTTTTTAATTTAAGTTATGTTAAAATTTAATTTTGAAGTAGGCAACATTAAACATGTTTTAAACATGCATTAATTTTATATTCGAATTTCTGATTATTTTTAATTTTTGAACCAATAAGAATACATTTATACAATATTATGGATTTAAAAATGTTTATATTCAATCTTATTTTACAAACTATTAAAATTTAAAAGTTTAGAATTATTGAAATCATATAATTATTTTGTATTTAAGGGGGGTTCAAAAATTCCATGTTATTAAATATATAAATAAAATAAATGGAAATAAAAATGTTATTATTGATTGATTACAGATGTTTTTTTGTACAGTTTTCATTATAACTACTGAAAAAAACATATCTCGTGGATTTCTTTTGGAATTATTGTACTATGCTTTTGTAGGATTAGAACAGGGCTTAGTCATTACATTTATGTTATTTAAGAGAAAAAATATTGCCTTAACTTTTAAATCAATACAGAAAACATTTATACAATGGTCATTAATAAGAGGAACTGATCCTTACCACTGTTGTAATAACAATAAATCATTTATTATAAATGCAACAGCATGCTATGTAGCCATTTGGGCCTTATCTATTATACCAACTCTATTATATGTTATTTATGGAGAAGATAATTTACCATTAGATCATCATTCTCATTGGATCTTGTACTGGCCAAAGGTAGAAATAAATACATTTTTAAATAAAATAATATTAAATTTATAAAGTCTCCTCTTCTTTTTATTCGCCTTAAACCCAATTACTTAGGGTTAGCTACCCTTATCATAAACTTCCATTTGACATGATTTCTCACATCATCTACGCTCATATTAGTTGTCCTCATATCATATTTAATAAAGTCCCTCCATCTCTTTTTTGGTTTTCCTCTACCTTTTCTTCTTTCAATATAACTGTTCTTACAGCTTCCGATTCCTCTTTCCCAATAACATGACTAAACTATCTAAGTCTATTTTCTCTCATCTTATCCACGATTGAATTTACACCTATACTTTCTGTTATATGTTCGTTCCTTAACATCTCTTCTCTAATCACTCCATTCATCCATGTAAGCATTTTCATCTCTGCTACAATCATCCTCTGTTCATATTATCATATCAACCGCCCAACACTCTGAACCATACATCATTGCTAATCTCATTACAATCTTATAGAACATATCTTTACCATTGTAATTTTCTTATCGCATAACACTCCCGACATTTCTTTCTATTTCACCCACTCGAACTTAAATCTGTGTCTTATATCCTCTTTAATACCACCGTTCTTTTGCATAACTAATCCCAAATACTTAAAACTTTACACCTCTCCTATTGCTTATTGTCACTGATCTCCTCTTATTAACACTATATCGTCAGCGAAATACATGCACCACAGTACCTATCCTTGTACTTTTTAGTAATTTCATCCATCACTATAGAAAATAAGTAAGGGCTTAAAACAGAAACTTGGTGCACTCCTAATCTTACCCTAAAACCTTTTATTACTTCTCCTACACTTTTTACCCTGATACGAATGCCATCATACATATCCTATATTATATTAATGAACTTTTACGGACTCATTGTCTCATTAATACCCAACTTAAAGCCTCTCTCGGTACTCTATCATACACAATCTGCAAATCTATAATTACCATATACAGCTATTTCTTCTTTTCCCTATACTTTTCTTTTAGTTATTAATTTTTATAAATTATTTGTTACGGTTTAAACATTTTTGACAAATAACTGTTTTTTGATTATTTTTATCAGAGGAACAATCAATTTCTCGCGAAAAATTTTCAATTAAATATTTTTTATTATTTGGTTATAGAAGATTTGTGGATTAAAAATATATTTTTTATTTAACATCCTCTTTATTAATACAAAATAATAATATCAAATAAAGAATAAAAAATGTCTATTAATATCTAATACAGAACAATTTTAAATATTTTCAGGTCATCAATGTAAATGATAATTATTTTATTTTTAGTTTTTTATTTATTTTACAAGTAATATCCGTTTTTTATTTTACTTTATCTACTTTTTTGTATAATTTATATATTATTATTTATTTATTAATTATTATAAAGGTGCAACTTGGAATTGGTTAAGAGGTTGTAACCCCCATATAGCATTAGCGATATCTTAGCCGTAATAATCTTTTAGCTTCGATGCGAAGCTGAGAAGGTATTAATTTTACCATGATGTGTTTATTTTTTTTTTTATTTTTTTATTTTTTTTTTTTGTGTCTGTCACTACTTTTTCTCAGCTCTCACTGGACCGATTTCTTTTAACAATACGTCAAAAGATCACAAATTGTATCTAGTTGAAGACATTACCCTTAAAAATTTAAAAATTTTCCCTCGTTCCCCGCAAATGGGGGAAATATCCAAAAAAATTACAAATTTAAAAATCGACAAATTTTGTCATTTTTTTCACTTTTTTTTCTTAAAACTTCCATAACTTTTTCAAAAATCAACAAATCAACATAATTTTTTTTTAAACTAAAACCTTAGATATTTTCCTTTCATTTGATATAATTTTTTTGAAAATTTAACACTTAACCTGCTCATGGGGGGGGATTTAAAATTGCAACTTTTTTACAAAAACTAACTTTTTCAACTTAATTTTTGAAAATGTTCCGGAAATACTGCGTCCTTTAAACATATATCAAATTAAAGCTTATTTTATGTACTATAAAATGAAAAAAAAAAATTTGTCCCGACACTTTATCTTCTGCATGTAAACGGTTGCCGTAGTTAAAAAAACACTATTTTTGTGTTAAAATTTTCGATTTTCAATTTTTAATTTTCAACTTAAAAATGCTATAACTTTTCGAAAAATGCATGTATCAGCACAATTTTTTTTTTTCTAAATACATTATAAGTACATCTTCCATTTGACATACTTTTTATTAAAATTAGACAATTTCCCCTTATATAGGGGGGGTTCAAACTTTGAAACATTGTATAAAAAATAGAACTTTTTCAACTAAACTTTTGAAAATGTTCCGGAAATACTGCGTCCTTTAAACATATATCAAATTAAAGTTTTTTTTATGTACTATAAAATGAAAAAAAAAAATTTGTCCCGACACCTTATCTTCTATGTGCAAATGGCTGTCGAAATTATAAAAAAAATGTAATGTTTACGATAAAAATCACCTTCTATCGGAATGTTTTTTGTACTTAAAACTGCGATAACTTTTTCAAATATTAACTAATCAAAATAATATTTCTTTATATTGAAACCTTAGGAAATTTTCTTTCATTTGATATCATTTTTTTTTGAAAATCTAACACTTATTCTGCTCACAGGGGGGATTTAAAATAGCAACTTTTTTACAAAAACTAACTTTTTCAACTTAATTTTTGAAAATGTTCCGGAAATACTGCGTCCTTTAAACATATATCAAATTAAAGCTTATTTTATGTACTACTAAATGAAAAAAAAAAATTTGTCCCGACGACCTATCTTCTATGCGCAAAAGGCTACCGTATTTAAAAATATGCTATTTTTTATTAAAATTCTAGGTTTTGTATTTTATTTTATTTTAAAATATTTTATTAGGGGAATAAACTGACTTTCATGAATATTATATAATTTCATTGACATAGAATAAAGTTCATAAGACATATGATATTATACTTATTAACATTTTTTACTTTTTTAAAGTCGAAAAAGTAATTTTTAAATTTGAGTTAGCTTAAATAGCCAATTTTATCATGCAACAAAAATCAACGAATAGTTGCCGAATGGGTAACACCTTGATCTTTAACGCCTAGGGTACGAGGTTCAAATCCGTTTGTGGCTTCTAAAATTGGAATTTTTTTTTTTGAGTTAGAATGACATTATCAAATCATTTAATATTTATCTCATTTAGATTCAATAACTTCAATAAATATAAAGGATCTTATCACTATAGTCTCCCCTCGTGAGAAGAAATTGATATTCATGTTAATATTATTTTACTATGTGGTTCTTTTTCTGGCTACGATTTATTTTGCCAACCCTCACTAGACCTACTTTTTTCAACGATACGTCAAATGATTCATTTAAGTTTATGATATTTAAGTTAATGATTAGTTTAAGTTATTACTCTTAAAAATCAAAAAAATATTCCTTATTCAAATAAAAAGTAGCTTAACTAGATTTGTCCATACAAACAATTAAAATCATTAATTTTTAATATTCTTAAATTATTTATTGTCGAATTAAATTTGATATGATAAAAGTATTCAACTACAAAAGTAAATAATTTTACTTTATAATTTATTAATTTTTTAACTCTATTTCTGTGTGCTACTACCAGTCTATAATATGCCAAATTTTTTAGTAATATGTTGCTATATAAATCATAAATTTAAAAAAAAAATGATTTTTAGTTTCACCTGAAGTTAACGATGGAGTTTTACAATTATAATTATATTTTTGATAATATGCTCAATTGAGTAAATCTTTTTAACTACTTTGGTTTGATTGGTTCATTTAATTAAAGTAAATTATTAAAATTAATTAAGTTCTGAATATTTCAATTGCAGAATTTTTTTAAACACCAAAAGTTATTAGGATATGATTACTATTCTTTCTATTTCAGTTATCTATTACGATAAAAATGTAAAAAAATCGAATTTTTCTGACAAATGTACTGTAATTAGTAATTATAAAATTTCCAGATTGCATATTAATCTTAAAAATTTCATTTTTTTCAATTTAATAATGTCAATTTCAAACTTGCAAGTTGAACTATAAGTTATGGTAACAAATTCATTTTTTAGCTTCGATGCGAAGCTGAGAAGGTATTTTTCATTAAAACTTTCACTTTAAAAGACAATAAAAAATAGGTTCAAAATGATTACCTTTAACATATTAAAAATCAAAATCAGTATTAATTTAATACAATTTTTTTTGTTCTTAATTATTTTTTTTTATATGTAAATACTTATTTTTTAATAATAAGTAATAATATTAAAACTTAGAAGTAATAGAAAAAGTTTAATTGCACATTTGAAAACATCACGAAAAGTTTATTTAGAAAAGTATATTTTTTTTCTGATGAAAGTTCCTTTTGTTTAGTGTATTTATTCATAAGTAACAAAATTTTTTTATTAAAAAGTATTGCATAAATTCCTTTAAATTTGTATACGCATTAAAAGTATATGAATATACAACTCCTTTTTATTTTTATAATATCTCCGTAAAAATTACAATATTATATTATTGAATACCACTTTCATACTCAATTTAATTACTGTAATTATTATGTATTCATATATTATAGTTATAAATCGGGGTAAAATTAAGGGAATAAGTGTTATTGTTGTTTTTGAAATAATCTACCAATTTCATTTTTTTCTATTTAATAATATTTATTTCAAACTTGCAAGTTGAGTTAAAAGTTATGGTAATAAATTCATTTTTTTTTTATTAAAACTTTCACTTTAAAGAACAAAAAGAAGTAGGTTCAAAATGATTACTTTTAACATATTAAAAATCAATAATAATTTGAAAATAATTAATTATAAAAATTATATAATATATAATTAAAATAATTACTAATCTGGATATAATTAAGGAAATAGGAGTTGATGTTGGGTTGGGTTGGTTACATTTTTAACTTTATAATGCTATAACTCATTGAAAAGTGTACGAATCAACACAATTTTTTTATGAGAAATAATATTTTTTAATAATCCCTTTTTCATTCGACATACTTTATCTTAATCAGGGTATTAATAAGAAACTAGCAGATAATGTAGCTTTTGTAATTATCCACCAATTTCTTAGAATTAAACACTATCTACTGATTTGCATCGAAGCGTTTCTTATGATAGTGATTTTAATCACTGTCAGATTAAATCTATACTGGACCCAACTATGCAACGTCCCCACTATGCCGCGTCTCCACTGTGCTGGGTTTATTTTATTTTTGTTTATTCGACATTTTTAAAAAGCGACGTAGAGTAAAAAATTTGGGAAGAAAAAGAAAGAAGGTATCAGTGAAATAATTTATTTAGTATCATAGAAAAATTTATTATATACAGAGTGATTTTTTTATCATAACCCACTCAATTACTTACAGAATAATAATAATTTAAAAATTGTTTTTTATTACTATCTTTAGTTACACATTATTCTTGAATTTTTAGCTATGTAATACTTTTTAAGTTCATCCCTTATGCCTTGGAGGGGGGTCAACTTTGTTTTTTTAAATGGTAACACATATTTTTAATTTAATAAAATGTTTGAGTTTTTAATTTAATAGTAAATGGCATTTGAATTTTTAATATAACTTAATTTGTTTATTAGATATAATCATTTAAAGTTTCAAATTTTTGAGTTAATATATAGGTATAATACACAAGGGATTACAAATACAGGTAGCTAATTGATTTTTTATGACATCGATATTAGCAGGTACACAGCATTGTTATTATCAATGATAGTAAGGTACATTGTTGTGAGTTTATAAATACACTAACTGACAATACAAAAAGTAAATCTATTGATAGTCATAATTGATAATAAACAATCCGTGACTGTGACAGCAATATCATAAAAAACCAATTAGCTATATTTGTAATCCCTTGTGTATTATACCTATATATTAACTCAAAAATTTAAAACTTTAAATGTTTATACAGGGTGGCCCACCACTCACTGACAACTTAAATAACTTTTGATCCAGTTAATATTTTTAGTTGATTTTTTTTTTAAATAATAGTTATACGTTAGGTCTATAGCTATATCTCAATAATTAATTTTTTTACATTTTATTAAAAATATTAATTATTTTTAAATTTTAAATAAAATGTAAAAAAAAAATCTAAGATAGCTATTTTGTAGAGTAGAATTTAAGAAAAATTTTAGTAAAAAAATATCTTATTAATATTCAGTAGTAAATATTCTGTAGCGTTTTGAAGTTTGGGAATATTTGAATTTTCATGTACTATTTTACGGTATTAAACATTGAAATACATATTGAGAAAAGGACAGAAGAAAACGCTATCTTTTCAATATACTTTTGAATGAGAGTGATAAGTAATAATTGCCTTATCTAATTTCTTATCATGGTATTTATGCTAAGTTTGTAATGTATACACACTATCATCGTATGTATACACAGTAATCATGAAAGCAGCTATAATAGCCTTTGTGAATTGATTATATGACTCACTATTTGGAGGGTTTCATTTTATGATTGAATCTAAATGCTTTCTCATTAGCTTTAACAAGATTCCATCAAAGTTTTTGGATTGTTCTCTCTACTGGTATACGTAAACCCCAGTGAAAGACCATAGCTCTGTGTTGACTGTGGGGTACATTTCCTAGAACTTTTCTTTTAACATGTAGGAAGCCATCTGCTAATGCAGCTAATGAAATACATAAATCTGGGTTATAGTCTTTATTCAACCTTCCTGAGTGAAAAGTGCGTCTTTCGTTTGCATCAAATATCAGATGATATTTTTAATTGTGATCCAGTCCATGAGAAATTCGCAATTTATATCACTTGTGAAATAACCCCATACTTGATGATGGCTGTTGAAATAGCCAACAAAGAGATATGAATGGTGAGATATGTCAGTGTTGAGTTGGAACACACGCAAAATGAGTCCAAAATCTCGATTCATGTAGCCCTGAATAAGACTGTTTTCGGGGTCACTCGTGATAAACATGTATATAGAAAATTTGATAAACTGCGATAATCAGGAATCCGTGCAGTGCCAGGATGATGACATTGATAAAAAATGAAAATTATTAATCTATTTCATTGTGTACGCAGGATGGGTCGCGAGCAGGCTATCATCATCCACCTTGAAAAATGTATTAATGTCAATATATATTCAAGTTATAAAATTATAAACTCTTAGAAACAAGAAAAAAATTTAGAAATCACTATATTTATAGGAACTGTAAATTTCGTCCACGTTCCTCATAAAAACGAATTTTATGTTCCTCATTCCTTAAATTTTAAAGGATACAACTCTTAGCTTTGTTCCTGCAAAAAAAGCACATTTCAGGAATTCTTTCTTTTTAGAGGAATTCCTTACCTACAGTGATTATTTGGTTGTAGCTACTAAGTTTGTATTGAAATTAGTATATTTGAATACTTCATTTTAAAATATATTTATAAATATTCTAATTAGAAATTTGTTCTTGGTTTATATTTTTTTACTTTAGGGCACTTGACCAATTTAAAAAATTTTTCAAGTACATCTATTTTGGAGAAATATTGTGCTCACAAATCTCATTTTCTATTCTCATATATTGTGTATTAAAGGTATGCAAGAATCAATTTTAACTACCAAAAATAGAAAGTATATTATACTTTGTACTATATACGTTGTAAATAGCACCGATTATGTTTTTATTATTAAACAATTGGACAATTATAGCTTCATTACGAAGCTGAGAAGGTATTAAGTTTAATATGATGTGTACTTTGTGTCTGTAGTCGCTTTTTGTCATCTCTCACCGGACTGATTTCTTTCAACAATACGCCAAAAGATCACAAATCGTATCTAGCTGAACAATGTCTGCTCTTAGAAATTAAAAATTTTACCCTCGTTCCCTGTAAAAGGGGCAAATCCTTCAAAAAATTATGATTTTTAAAATCAGTAAATTTTTACAGTTTTTTCACTTTTTTTCTTAAAACTGCCATATATTTTTCAAAAATGAACAAATCAAAATAACTTCATTTATATAGAAATTTACGTATTTCCGTATACTATATATTCAATGAAAATAGTAAATGTTATAGAATAAATCACTCATTGTATAATATGTAATGTAATTAATAAAAAATTGCTCAGTCGATGTTAGTTATTTAAAACTATTTTAATGATAGTTAAAATCTTTAAAATATAAGAGTTGAGTCATGTTCAGTCTTTATTATTATTATTAAATATCAGTTCAATTAACATACAACTATTTTGTAATCATTTTCAGACTACTCCAGACAGTATTTTTTTTAAATTACATTATTATGATGTTTTTATAAGTGAAATTGTCTTTTATTTTATTATTATTATTATTATTTTTTATAAATATCTATAATTATTTCAATTTTGAGAATTACACACTTAAAACATACATTCGGTATTCAAACGTCGACACTTATTAAATTTAAACCCAAAATTCATCAACCTATATTATGACTTTAAAAAATCAGGTACGCTATCTAGGCGCTAATGAAATAGTATTTTTATTTTTATTCTTTTTTTTTTACCATAACTAAATATAGTTAATTAAAAAATTACAAAAAAAATTGTATTAATTATTATTTTTTTATTTAGAGTTTTCTATAATACAAAAAAATAAAAACGTTAAAAAAAACATATAAATGCTTTAGTACGTTATTAGTAATTTATTTATAAATTTAACGGACTTAGTCCTTTTTACAATATCAGGTTATTAAACAATTTTATAATATTTTGTAATATTGGAGATATGAATATTTTAGCCTTTATCTGACCTATTTTTCTCAATGAGTAATCTGTGATGTTTAGTTCGGAGTAATTTGTTTTGTTTTTCTCTCAGTAATTTCTTCTTTTGAATTTTAACGAAAAATCAGTAACATCATATTGTGTTAATGCATATCATAGAAGAATTTCATTAAGAGTTTAATATGGGAAAATGTGTTTAAAAATCACTCCAAATTATTTCGAACTATACATCACGGATCAGTTATTGAGAAAATAAAAACTAAAAGTCAGAACTCGAATATTCATATCTCCATATTGGAGATATGAATATTCGAAGTGGGTTATTAGTTATATTAACTAATAACCCACTAAATTATTTATGTTTTTTTTTTAATATTTATATTTTTGTATTATAGAATACTCTAAATAAAAAAATAATAATTTATAACATTTTTGTTTTTAATTAGTTAATTAACTATATATTGTTATGGTAAAAAAAATACTATTTTATAACGTTATTTTTTAAAATTTCTGTCTATATGCTATAGTATATATTTATTCTTAATACCAATGAGCTATGAGCATTAAATTTATTAAGTATTGGAGGCAAAGGTGAAATTCTCATTTATTATTAAATTAACATTTTTATAAATAACATATTCAGTTCTTATATATAATTTCAAAAAGGAAAATTCAAAATGATTCACTTTTGAAACTGTCGGTGCTATTGATTATTGTTTTTTATAATTATATCAATAAATTTCTTATTTTAAAAACAGTTTTATTTGAAAATGAATGTAATCAATACATTAATACCTTAGATCCTCTACAATTGATGGAACAATCGGAACATTTATGTCAACATCATAATTGCATGTATGAAATTTTTTCATTATTATGCAGTGAGCAAGAATAATTTGTTCTCTGGTTGGTCAAAAAATTATATTGAGGAATTCAAGAATTTCTTGGATCTTCCTCCCAGTTTTTGCCGCTGACTATAGATTTAAATTAGTGATAAGAAGAGTTAGAAATTTATTTTATTTTTTCAATTTGTGAAATGTCCATTTAATGATTTAAGCATGACTTTGAAAAAAAAAAATCATTTTTCGTTAACGTTGTTGTACACACCTTAAATCCGTATAGTATTATAAATATTATAAACGTTTTAATTTGGCTATATAGGGTAATCAGATTATTATAATACACTTATTACACTCAAAATAAATACAAATTTGGAAAAAAAAAATTTTATTTCTTTTAGTTGTATAAATTTCATGATTTATCAGATAATAATTACTTTTAAGAATCATCCCTCATAACATAAAAAGGGTATCAACTTTTACTTTTTTAAATGCCAACATACAGATTTAATTAGCTCATAAAATAGAAAATAATCTAATTAAGATAATGAATGGTCGATATCTGTTTTTGGACCAGTACTTCAAATTTTATTATCATATTTTTATCTATGTCCGATGAAGTGTATGAAAGGAAAATATAATTATTAATTGTTTTTTACCTAGAACCCTTAATTAAAATTTGTAACCTTATAATAGTCCCTTATAAGGGAAAATTCTAAAAATTAATTATTAGCTGATGAATTAAGAAATATATGTAACTAAAGGAAATCAAATTTTTTTCCTCTATATTTTATTTATTTTGGAAATAATCGAATAATTTATGATATATCGATCACTCTGTATAATAATGTAAAATATTAATTATTGATTACGTATCTAATAAAATATGCCGAAAACTTTAAATATATTAATAATCAATGATTGTCAATATATTTTTTAATTCTTGCCTTTACTCCAATTATTTGTGGTCACTTTACACGATTTCCCACATCATCTACGCACGTATCAGCCATCCTTGTATCGCATTCAATAACATCCTTTCATCTCATTTTGGTTTTCCTCTACCTCTAGAAATATATTTATAGTATTAATTTAAAACTTAAAAAACATAAAAAAATATTTAATTCAAATAACTGCAAAAATTACTAAAAAACGTTGATACGTAACTCGGGAACAATATTATCATTATTAACGCTAAATACATACTCACATCCCGATAAAAAAATATTCCCTTATAGACTAGACTCTTAGTAAGCGTATTTGTGTCACTGAATGTTCAACTATAGGAGATTTAACTTCTTGGTTTTTGATTTTTCAAAAATATTTCTTAAAACTGACCCTACGTTTCTTATTTTTGTCCTACATAACATTTATTAAAACATTCAAATAATGTATATTATATTTATAAAATACAATGCAAACATATTTTGACTCATAGTAATTCTATTAAAACCACAAAACTTATTGAAATAGTAAATAATTATAAAGAAGTTAATTATATATGAAATTAATTTTTATAAAGTTAATCTTGACCTACTGAAAAATTCATTATTAAACTTGTGTAAACTGTCAACATGTGACAATCTATTAGTTGACAACATCATCAAGTGATAATGTCCCTAGATGATAACGTCATTGGGTGATTGAATTAATAAGGAAATTTATTTTTTGTATTATTTTTTGGTTGGAGTGTCAGTACGTATACTTTGATAGTTTGATAATGGTGACATTGTTCCCGAATTACATATCCGTGATTTATTTTAGTAATTTTTGTGGATTTTTGAGTTAAATATTTTTTGTTTTTAGGTTTTAATCTAATTTTTTTTAAATATATTTTTAATTTAAAAAAATATTAGCCACAAGTGATCAATTATTATTATATTATCAATATAGTTAAAGTTTCCGTTTTTCGACTTTTAACTATAACATTTTAAACACGTTTTCAAGTTCTGAATTTAACCATTACTATAAATGAAGTTTATTAACTCATTGTTATGTTTATAAAGGTAGATACGTCTTTTGGTTATACCTTAAAATGTATAAGTGAATCAATATTCTGGATGATAATTTTAGCTTATCACTGTTATATCGGAGATGAAATTATTGAAGTGGTATAGTATTTTATATATTTTTAGAAATTGAGTTTATTCTACTTAATTTAAGTATTATCATGGTCATTGGTAAAACTAGATATTTTTCTTAAATTGAACTCCTTTAGAGACGTGTTATAGATTTTCAATAAGGGTAAAGTATAAATGCAGTCAGAGACTAACTGAAGAAAAGCCGTCCAATAATGTTATAACTTATTGAAAAGTGTATGGCTCAACACAATTTTTTTATGAGAAATAATATTTTTTAATAATTCCTTTTTCATGCGACATACTTTATCTTAATCAGGATATTAATAAGGAACTAGCATGTCATGTAGCTTTTGGAATAATCCACCAATTTTTTAATATTAAACTTTATCTATCCAAAGATAACTTTATCTAAAGATTTGCATCGAAGCGTTTTTTTTATAGTGATTTTAATCACTGTTAGATATCATTATACTTGATCCAACTATGCCACGTCACCAATGTGCTGTGACCCCCCTGTGCTGGGTTGGGTTTTTTTTTAATAAACTTTTACAATATAAAGCTATATTTAAAATATGTTTTATGTTATTTTTCGCAATTAAAAAAAATATTTAAAAAATAAATTTTTTAAATAAATTTTTTTTTAAGATTTGAAGATAGCCATTTTAAAGAAAAATTTTGATACCAAAAACTTTTATTTTAATTCATTAGTTACGTTTATACGGCATTTTGAAGTTTGTTAAAATTGTATTTTTTTTTACAATTATTCATGGTATCAAAAGTTAATCCATATTATATAAAGTACTGAAGTTAACACTTATTACATTATTTACTGATAACAGTAAGCGATTTCTTTTCCATGAAATTATTACCATTTAAATAAGCATTAGTAATTAATATGAAAAAACAAAAAGTAGTAAAATTGAGTTTATTAAAAAAAGTTATAAAAACATGTTGAGTTTTTAATTGAATAGGTTCATGTTTCATAAATGTAAACATGAATAATAGTGAATAAGTGCATTTATTATCAAATCACCTAACAAGAAATTTCCTATTATAATATGATATCAATAATAGAATCACGCAAATGAATAATTGTTATCCCTTTTAACTTGATTAAACTTGCACTTGTAGTTAATATACAATGTTTATAACTTTAGTAATAAAGATTAAAGATAATAATTTCTGTAAAAAGCGCCTTAAACGTTATTATTATCCAAAGAAAAGAAATCGAGTAGTGTTACCCAGGCACGTAGACAAGGGTGGGCCTGGGTGGGCCTGGCCCCCCTTAAATTTAATGTAGCCCAGAGCTGGCCCCCCCAAATTTAAAATTCAATTATTTTTACGAATTATTAAAAACGTGCTAGGCCTTATATACATTGAAATTATTATTAATTTGTGATTACTATTGAGTAATACAGTTATTATTATGGCTGTATTTTCATTTTTATATTCATAGAAAACGTTATTTGAAAAAGATAATGTTCTAGACGTAATAATAAATGGAATAGCAATTACTCCAAACGTGGTTGTAGGTAAATTTTTTTTAACTCTGGTCTAACAAATGATAACAAACTACCAAGTATCTGCATTGATTAGAATCTATTTGATTACAAAATTCGATAGAGTATACTCTATGAAAAATTTTTTGATAAATCATATCTTTAATTTGTTTCTTTTAGCTTCGATGCGAAGCTGAGAAGGTATTGGTTTTACTAAGATGTGTTTTTTTTTTTGTGTCTGTTACCACTTTTTCTCAGCTCTCACCGAACCGATTTCTTTCAATGATACCTCAAAAGATCACAAATCGTATCTAGTCGAAGATATTACTCCTAAAAATTGAAAAAATTTCCCTCGTTCCCCGTAAATGGGGGAAACCTCCGAAAAAATTACAAATTTAAAAATGGCTAATTTTCGAAATTTTTTCAATTTTTTTTACTAAAAACTGCTGTAACTTTTTTAAAAATAAACATATCAATATAATTTTTTTTTATAGATGCATGATGTCATTACCTATCATTTGGTATATTATTTTTATAAATCTGACTTTTTACCTGCCCAAAGGGGGGGATTTAAAATGACAACCTTTTACAAAAAATGAATTTTTTCAACTTAACTTTTGAAAGTGTTCCGGATGGTCTGACACTTTTATATATATCTTAAATTAAAGTTAATGTAAAATACTTTATCATGAAAAAAAAAACTTTTGGACTTTATTTTATCTTCATGGTGAAAACAGACATTAAACTTAATAAAAAAAATACGATTTTTGTAAAAAAATTCTTTTTTATATTTTTAACTTTATAATGCTATAACTTTTTGAAAGATGTATGGATCAATATAATTCTTTTTTTTTGTAGATGCATGATATCTTTACCTATCATTTGGTATATTGTTTTTATAAATCTGACTTTTTACCTGCCTACAGGGGGGGGATTCAAAATGACAATTTTTTCAACTTAACTTTTGAAAGAGTTCCGGAAGGTCTGACACTTTTATATATATCTTAAATTAAAGCTAATGTAATATACTTTATTGTGAAAAAAAAAAATTTCGGACTTTATTTTATCTTCATGGTGAAAACAGACATTAAACTTAATAAAAAAAATACGATTTTTGTAAAAAAATTCTTTTTTATATTTTTAACTTTATAATGCTATAACTTATTGAAAAGTGTATTGATCAATATAATTTTTTTATGGGAAATACTATTTTTTAATAATCTCTTTTTCATTCGACATACTTTATCTTAATCAGGATATTAATAAGGAACTAGCAGTTTATGAAGCTTTTGGAATAATACACCAATTTTTTTAAAATTAAACACTATTTAAAGATTTGCATCGAAGCGTTTTATTTTGATAGTGATTTTAATCACTGTCAGATATCATTATACTTGATCCAACTATGCCGCGGCCCCCCTGTGCTGGGTTTTTTTTATAATTTAGTAGTTACAATAGGTAATTTATTTGTTTTTGTTAATTTGTTATTTGCGTGCTCTAAATAATAGTAATTAAAATATGATTAAAAAAAGGCAGGAATTGTTTTTAATTTTAAATAAAATAAATTTTACATTGTTTATAATTTATATTTATTTTAAAATTTTATATAACTTGATTGTTATTAGTATTTAGGAATAAATTATTTTTTCTTAATAGCTTAAAAGTTAAAAATAAAAGTTGAAAAATTAAATCAGCTTATGTTCACATCGTTATTTTATTAGTTTCGATGCAAAGCTGAGAAGGTATTATTTTTACTATGATGTGTTTTTTTTTTGTGTCTGTTACCACTTTTTCTCAGCTCTCAGAACCCATTTCTTTCAGTAATACATCAAAAGATCACAAATCGTATCTAGTCGAAGACATTACCCTCAAAAATTGCCATAACTTTTTTATATAGTTATATGATATCGTTACTTTTCATTTGATATATTTTTTTTATAAATCTGACCCTTTACCTGCCCACGGGGGGGATTTAAAATGACAACTTTTTCAAAAAAAATTAACTTTTTTCACTTAAATTTTTAAAACGTTCCGGAAAGTCTGACACTTTTATATATATCTTAAATTAAAGCTAATGTAATATACTTTATTGTGAAAAAAAAATTTTGGATTTTATTTTATCTTCACGGTGAAAATGGCTACCAAATGCTATTATTGTGTGAAAATTCTCAATTTTATTTTTTACATTTTTAACTTTATAATGCTATAACTTATTGAAAAGTGTATTGATCAATATAATTTTTTTATGGGAAATACTATTTTTTAATAATCTCTTTTTCATTCGACATACTTTATCTTAATCAGGATATTAATAAGGAACTAGCAGTTTATGAAGCTTTTGGAATAATACACCAATTTTTTTAAAATTAAACACTATTTAAAGATTTGCATCGAAGCGTTTTATTTTGATAGTGATTTTAATCACTGTCAGATATCATTATACTTGATCCAACTATGCCGCGGCCCCCCTGTGCTGGGTTTTTTTTATAATTTAGTAGTTACAATAGGTAATTTATTTGTTTTTGTTAATTTGTTATTTGCGTGCTCTAAATAATAGTAATTAAAATATGACTAAAAAAAGGCAGGAATTGTTTTTAATTTTAAATAAAATAAATTTTACATTGTTTATAATTTATATTTATTTTAAAATTTTATATAACTTGATTGTTATTAGTATTTAGGAATAAATTATTTTTTCTTAATAGCTTAAAAGTTAAAAATAAAAGTTGAAAAATTAAATCAGCTTATGTTCACATCGTTATTTTATTAGTTTCGATGCAAAGCTGAGAAGGTATTATTTTTACTATGATGTGTTTTTTTTTTGTGTCTGTTACCACTTTTTCTCAGCTCTCAGAACCCATTTCTTTCAGTAATACATCAAAAGATCACAAATCGTATCTAGTCGAAGACATTACCCTCAAAAATTGCCATAACTTTTTTATATAGTTATATGATATCGTTACTTTTCATTTGATATATTTTTTTTATAAATCTGACCCTTTACCTGCCCACGGGGGGGATTTAAAATGACAACTTTTTCAAAAAAAATTAACTTTTTTCACTTAAATTTTTAAAACGTTCCGGAAAGTCTGACACATTTATCTATATCTTAAATTAAAGCTAACATAATGTACTATTTTATTATATATATATAGGGACCCCCCACAAGCTTTTTATGGTAAACAAATTATGGAAAATGATACAAGGGCCCAAAATTGTTGGCCCCTCCAATAAACATTTTCTGGCTACGTGCCTGGTGTTACCAGTAAATAACATAATTAAATAGTGTTTACTTCCGTACTTTACATAATATGGACTAACATTTGATACCATAGGAAAATTAAAAAAAAATCAAAAATGAACACATTTAAAATGCTGTATAAACGTATCTATTGAGTTAAAATAAGAGTTTTTGGTATACAAATTTTTCAAATTTCAAAATTCAAATCTTCATATCTTAAAAAAATTAATTTTTAAAATATTTTTGTAATTGCGAAAAATGACATAAAACATATTTTAAATATCAAACAATATTGTAAAAATGTAATTAAAAAAAAAAAGTATAAAATTGTATATATATATATACAGTTTAGAATAGATCTAACTAACAACTCAAATAACTTATGAGTTACATTTTTATACTTTTTTTTTTTTTAATAAATTTTTACTATATAGTGTTATATTTAAAATATGTTTTATGTTATTTTTCACAATTATAAAAAAAATTATATATATATATATATATGTATTTAAAATCTAATTTATAGATTTCAAAATTTTTTCTTTAATAGCACAGGAATTTAGCTTTTAAATTGTATGATGAAGAATGTTCAGATTTACCAACAAGTATTAAAACAATGGTCATAATAATGTTACAACGTACGCAATTTGATTTGATGTTAAATTCAGCTGTATTTACAAATGAAAAAGCATCAAAAGCTACTCTTTTAAAAATATTCAGTTTTGTTTATAAATTTATAAATTTACTCTTGAATAGTTAGAAACAATATTTATACAAAATATTCATTGTGCATCGATGTTTAATTTCTTTTATACAAAATGATGAAGTTGTTAGTCATTCACTTTTAGTGTATTTACTTTAAGTCTAAATGTACAATAGCTATCTTTATTTTTATTTTTTATTACTATTAGAAATTGATAAAGAATTCTTTAAAATATATCCTTTGATAAGATAAAGACTTTAAAAATACTATAGAGCGTGTAAGAGTACATGTTGAAACTTTAATATTGGCTACAACGGATAATAACCCTGTCTCACTATTGTATCTTTAACAACATTTAGCTTTATAAATATACAAATCTTTGAGTTTTTAATGACTAAGATAACCTTGTACTTTTTAAATACTACCAAGTGGTATGTCCACGAGTGTCATACATAATTCAAAAGAGTATTAAGTACTCAACTATTACCGAAATAAATTATTCGTTAAGTTACTACCAAGGACGTGTCCTATAGAGTCCCAGCCGTGTTTTAATGAAAAAACTTTAATTCTGTTACTTAGAATAAAAGAAACGAAAAAAAGTTCAATAATGACACAAAAGTAATAATTAAAAGATATTATTAACACAAGATAAAACGTATAAAACAAGATCACACTTAAAAAACAATAAAACAAAAAGTGAGGGTTAAGACACTTATTGTCATAATCATAATATTTGTGTGTATAATCATACACACAAATATTGAAATTACTCATGGTGCTCCCGAATTACTCACCATGACAATGCAGTTACATGACACCATAAAAAAAAAGAAAACGAGCATAGCCAACTTATGGAATATAATATTTAATTAATAATTTTATGGAGCTGTAAAAATTGTATTTTTTAGATTGATTTGTGATCAGGAACTTATATAATTTCTATTAAAAGTAAACTTATAAAGATAACTCAAAATTTTGTTAAAATCACTACTTTTTTAAAGTCAACTATTTGCCAGTTTATAGATTCTGGTACAGATTTTCTACCTATTATTGGTAATGCAAATGGATTCTGTTGGATAAAAATCGGTCGAATGTGTTGTCGTGGAATTATGTATTTTGATTATATATGTTATCGTTGTTCTACACTTAGTTATTGTCAGTATTCTCTTTATATCTGCATTGTCACCGCCATCTTAGTGTGTATTAGCTATAAGCTCTATGGCGCTTACGAGCCTATAATTTTGTTTTTTGTTTGTTGTAAAAAGTAAAATATCACGTTTGCGATTGTTGTATCCTTGTGAGCTCTCAGTATATCGCCTTTGGGTCTACTTGTTTTTCTGGGATACATTACAGTACCGTTCACAGCATATTGTACACGTTGGTCAATTACTTGCATTTGATTTCAATTAATCCTTTCAATATTCAACATTATCATCAGCCGTTTAAATTAACCCATGACTTGCTCTCATTTATAATTTATTATTTGTTTATATCAACGCCATCGAAGCATTAGTATTAAGTGTCCCTCTATCAGTACAGTAAACAGTAAATTACCAAAGAATAACCAAAAATAGCTATTTTACGTTGCTTAAAATTTCTCATTATTTTCCTGTGGATTGAATATTTTTAACTGGATCCACTTGAAAATGTCTTTCATCAAACTTAATTATATAAATAACATAAGAAAAAAAATTACGCAGTTGGGTGTTAGTAAAAGTTTTTTTAGAAAGCTTTAAAATGAATTAATGACTTAAATTTGCTGTATTTTCAAAAATAACATTTTTTACAAAGTGTAAGTAAAAATTAAGTTGAAAATTATATTAATACAAAATAAGTGGTTTTCTTATATAAGTTAAGTTTCATGCATTTACTTAATGATTTAAACGTTTGCGATTTCATACAAGACTAAAATCTTATCGTGTGAAGTATAAAATTTGAATGTGTCTTATAATTTCAACCACTACTGTAAGTAGATGTTATATTTACCTTTTATTTTAATTTATTTATAAATTTATGCACAATCCTATTTTAATTTACGACAAAAATAATCTGAGGATTGTTAAAACGTGTTAATTTAGCTACTTATTATAGTTTTTTATAGTTAAATAGTTTATATAGTTTTATAGAATTTTACAATTGGGATGGTATAAATAATAATTATCTTATACATTTTCATGTCAGACTAGTCTATTAGTAAAAATAATTGATAGAAATATTAAAATTAATTTCAATAGTAAATATTTTTTTCAAGAAAATATAATTACTTTTTTTAATTTTACATAGAAATTATAGATACAAGTTATTATTAGGTTATTGTAAATAATAACTTATAAGACAGACACCTAGGAACGATAACTTCGATATGTGTAATTAATAGACGAGCACATTAATTAAGTCTCCATATGTAGCTAATAATAGTAATATCAGATTCTTTTATTGTTATTAACTTAGTAAAAAAAATTGTTGTGAACTCTTCGTCTCAGTTTACGAAAATCATCAACGGTAAATTATTATTACTTAACTTATTAAGGTAACATTATTTCTTTGAGTTTTAGTATAAAAAGTTTTAGTGATATGGCTTCAATATCTGGTTAGTATATTCATTATGTTGAAATTAACTAATGGATATAATAACTTATGGTCTCCTCCGTTTTTGCAAATATAAATATAACATTCAAATAGCAACTATGTAATCACATAGCATGTTTCAGAAATAATTATTAATTCTTGGTAAAATGATTTATATAATTAAAAAAAAAAAGAATTATAAATACCAGTTTTTATAATATATTATATTATTTGTGCTAATTGAGGAGAAACCTTTACAAAACTATGAAGCATATTTTAAGTTTCTAAATCTTAAAATTATTACATTTAAAATCTAAAAAATAAAAAGTTTTTTATAATATAAAGTATGGCATAAATAACTTCAGGATTTGCATTACACCCCTATTCCCTTTTTTTTAGTTCGAGGCTAATAGCATTTTTCTTATTATTTATATAATATGCTACCATGTAAGTTAGATTTAGTAAGTTTTTAAATGATTTGTTTATACATTTTTTTACCATAACATGGCTTACTAAATAATTATATGTACTGATAGTAAAAATATTACTATAGAAATTAGGGTCTTTTGTAACGAATTTTTTTAACTTGGGTAATAGTGGGTCGTAAAAGGTTTTCAGTAAACATACAGCATGTGATACTACCATTAAGTTTAAAGGCACTAGCAAAAGTATGTGAAGTGTAATCAAAAATACATTTCTATGGAATCTCTTTTTTTAATCAAGAAATTATGATTGAAAACGTTTTTATAATGGCATTGTTTTTTATATATGGCTACATCGTTAAAGTACATTGTCACTCATAAATTGAATATCTAGAAAAATACAAATATGTATTTTTTGGTAATTACATAATTTTTAATGAAATAATTGAAAATTTAAGTTATTTAGTTGTTTTTAGCAGACTCTATAATATTTAGCTGTATTATATAGATATATAATAGTAATTCCGGTTGTTAAATTATTATAATTTTGAATAGCATGTAACATAAACTTTAATTTAATATAAGTTTAAAGGATGCAGACTTTTGGAACATTTTCGAAAAGTTACTATTTGTAACATTCAATGTGGGCAGATAAAAAAACCCAGCACAGTGGGGACGTGGCATAGTTGGGTCCAGTATAGATTTAATCTGACGTTGATTAAAATCACTATCATAAGAAACGCTTCGATGCAAATCTGTAAATAGTGTTTAATTATATGAAATTGGTGGATAATTACAAAGTAACATCAACTTCTATTTCCTTAATTATATCCAGATTAGTAATTTTTTTACTTATATATTATATAATTTTTATAATTAATTGTTAAATTCAGGTAAAACTAAAAATCATAAATCATATACATTTAATGTACAGTTGAAAAAAGTAGGTCAAGTGAGGGTTGGAAAAATAAATCACGGCCTTAAAAAAAAACACATAGTAAAATAATATTATCATGAATAAAAAATTTCTTCTCACGAGGGGAGACTAAAGTGATGGGATCCTTGATATTGTTATTGAAAGTTATTGAATCTAAATGAGATAAATATTAAATGATTTGATAATGTCATTCTAACTCAAAAAAAAAAAAATGCAAAATGGTAATTGCCACAGGCGGATTCGAACCTCGTACCCTAAACGTGAAAGAGACATATGTTACCCATTTGGCAACTGTTCGTCGCGTGATAAAATTAGCAATTTAAGCTAATTCAAATTTAAAAATTACTTTTTCGACTTTAAAAAAGTAAAAAAAATAAAATACAAAACCCAGGATTTTAACATAAAAATAGCATATTTTTAAATACGGTAGCCATTTGCGCATAGAAGATAGGTCTTCGGGACAAATTTTTTTTTTAAATTTTTCAGTATATGACATAAGCTTTAATTTTATATATGTTGAAAGAACGCAGTATTTCTGGAACATTTTCAAAAGTTAAGTTGAAAAAGTTAGTTTTTGTAAAAAAGTTGCTATTTTAAATCCCCCTGTGAGCAGAATAAGTGTTAGATTTTCAAAAAAAAATGATATCAAATGAAAGAAAATTACCTAAGGTTTCAAATGTAATATAATTACATTATATTTTAATAATTTGTTTTATTAGATAGATATTCAATACTGTAATTAAGACTATGTAAAATTAACATTTGATTTGGAACGTGATGACTACAAATACTACACGAATTAATTCTATTGGTGCTCAACGATGGATTTATAATCTAATTGTATCTTCTGCATTTGCTATAAATACTAATTGTCAGTATAACGATTTCGTTCGTCACATATCGTATTTTGGTAGTTTCAACTGGTTTTTAGTAAGTATAACAAACAGTATTAATTTAGTAAACAAAATAATACTGTTAAGTATTATTTCGTCAATGTATTGAAATTAAAATTAAAATTTAGTCTTCTTATTTTTCTTGTCTTTAACCCAACTACTTGCGGTTGCCTCTTTCTATATTCACTTGACACAATCATCTACGTCTACATCAGCCGTCCTCATATCCCATTCAATAACATTCCTACATATAATTTTGGTCTTCCTTTACCTTTTCTTTCTTTAAAATTAATTTTCATATTTGCTCTTACAGCTTACAATTCCTCTTTCCTCATAATATGGCCAAACCATCTAAATCTATTTTCTTTCATCTTATCCACGATTGAATTTACACCTAAACTTCCTGATATATGTTTGTTCCTGAACCTTTCTTCTCTAGTCACTTCACTCATCTTTCTATGCATTATCTTCTGTATAGCACTCATTCTTTGCTCTATTCTTTTGTCAATCGCCTAATATTTTGAACCATGGATAATACCGGGTCTCACTATAGTCTTATAGAATTTACCTTTTAGAGTCATTGTAATTCTCTTATCGCATAACAAACATGACGTTTTTTCCACTTCACCCACTTGTTCTTAATCCTGTGTTTTATATCCTCGTCAATACCACTATTCTTTTGCATAACTAATCCTAAATACTTAAAACCTAACATCTCTCCTTCCACGTCCTCGCTTATTGTCATTGATCTCCTCATTTAATTATGTATACTTTTTATTTTAATTAATATAATTATTAAAATAAATAGGTTTAATTAAATTGTAATATAAAATATATGTAGCTCGCCCTTTATTTTCGAAAATTATAGTATTGTTGTTTAAATTACGTTAATTCATTAGATTTAACAAGTATGCAATTGTGAATTTTTTTTTTAATTTATTAATTTAACTGATGTATAGTTTTGGCGAATTATTTAAAATAAAAATGTAGTGCAATTTTTTAAATTCCCATCAAATTTATTGTTTATTATGGTCGTCTGTTATACATAGTCCCTTTTGCGTCAAACAGATTCAATTTAAATAATAGGTAAATGGTTAAAATTTTATTATTCAATGAATCTATGTTAGAACAATAGAATTTTGACCTTATTGGCACTGATCTCCGATTTTATCTACCTTGTATTCTCCTTTCTCAAACTCGTACCCTATACACGCTGTGTTATTCCTACTTATTCTTAATCTCTTTTTTTGTTTCATACAAAACAGCTAGACCGTAGGACGACTAGTTGTGTACCACACTAGAATGCCGTTTTACCTTATGCCTGTTTAAATCGCTATTATTGAAGCGGGAGAGAGGTTACCTGGTTGGAAGACGGCTAACCGCACATCCAATAAATAACGAGAGTAGACAATTATTAAATAACAAATAACCACATATAGTAGAAATTCTTCAAAGAATATCTTATATTTAAGGGGTTACGGGGGTCTTAAATTCTTATAGCTGGCAAAGCGGCATAAAACAAAATAATTAAACTCAATTAAACAATTAATTAATAAAATTAAAAAATAATATAATAACTCAGTTGAATAGATGAAGTTGTTGATAGTGATGAGTGGACTGTATGAGATCTTGTGGTAATGGTGTCGAACATTTGAGTATCACGAGTCAAAGTGAAGATTCAGGCATGTAATGGTAGATGACAACAATCGTCGAAAAAGCGCCTACGGCAATAAAGTGATTTAGTGATGATCAGGGCCCAAATACTGATGACGTGCAAAGGCACGAGAATTTTGGCACAAGGATGCAATAAAAAAATAATAAAAATAGTGGCGTACAATGGCCAAAAAATTTGCCATTCAAACGCAGGCGCTTGCTACAAAAAACAATGACACATAAAACAAATGACTCACTGACTTAAGATGGTGAACTGTACACGGATGACAATTGACACGAAGACCATCGATTTGCCATGCTGGATGAGCAAAGGGGTGAGTAAAGCAAAGACGTTAGATATCAGCTGTCATACGATGTAATATAATCAACAGTGTTTGTGACGATTGGTCAACTAGGTCTTTGCTAAAGGCGATCTCTACCAAACACCTTTTCTTCAAGATATGATCACCACACCTTTAGCCTTTTATTAATTTCCTCCCTATCTATAGTATATACCTATCCTCCCTGCTATCATCATATGCCAACACTGTCCTTTATTTTCCATACTTTTACTGACACTTAAGCTGGTCCTACTGCTTTATTCTTTTTTATTGATGCCACTAACTTCCATACCACTTTTTCAATAATTAAATCTACCAGTCCTCGCACTATGAGATATCCTTTAATTTCTTTCTTGAATACTCCTCATTCAATAATTTTTCAAAATGTTTTTTTTACCTTATTTTTTACATCATTATCGTAGCATTTTATACAATTTACATTGTGATAATTTTTAGACCGTTTTTCTCTTACTTTTGCAAATATATGGACTTCTTTTTATCTTCCTTTGTTCTTAGTCTATCATACAACTCATGATACCTTTTAAACTTCTTATTTACCACACATTTTCTTCTTTACACAAGCGTTTATACTTCATTAAATTTTCTATCCTTTTGTTCTTTTGTTATACTTTAAAATTTCTTTAAAAAATATATAAAAATAAAAAATTGATAGATGTAATAATTAAAATTAAGTGTAATTATTTATTTTACTGCTAAGTAAAATATTTATAATTTATGCTGATGTAGTATTTCAAAATAGCAGGTTGCTATGTGAATTGTTTTATTTTGACTCTTACGTGATCGTCAGTTTTCTTTTCCGTTGCATCGTTATTACTGTCTTATATTATATATTTTGTTTATTTTAATTTTAATGAATTTAATTGTTATAATACTTTTGTTTAAACTGTAGTTAAATATTATATTTGCTCCTTCCTTTCAATAGGTTATGGGCTCTGACATTTGATATAAAAACAATGTTTTTTAAATGATTATTCCAAAAAATACGGTTTATAGTAAGTGCATTGTGTGATTGTGTTTTCAAGTGCAGATATTAATATTTAAATATTGTTTGGCAAAATTTTATTTATTTTAGAAAGTGTACAGGAAATTATTTATCTAAATGGATAGTGAAACTATAAAATATGCAAACTAATTGACGCATCTGACTGGCAACAAAGGAAATTTCAGATGAATGTCATAACGACTTCATGTAAAATATTTGATGTAACTTCTGATAAAGTAAGAAACCAAGTCTAGCAAGACGAAGCAATGAGACAGAGGATGATGATCGAAAAAGCTCAGAAATATATCGTAACGTCGGTGTATGAGCACTCGTTACTGTGTAAAATGAATTGTAATACGCCAAGAGAAATGTGGTACCAATTGCTTTGTATAAACGAGCAGAAGTCAGCAATCAATATTTCTTTGTTGCAAAAAAGATTCTACAAATATGTAAATAAATACAAATAAGATTATTCCAAAAGCTACATGATCTGCTAGTTGAATACAGTGACTATTTTCACCGTGAAGACAAAATAAAGTCCGAAATTTTTTTTTTGCATAATAAAGTACATTTCATTAGCTTTAATTTAAAATATATATAAAAGTGTCAGACTTTCCGAAACACTTTTAAAATTTAAGTTGTAAAAGTAAATTTTTTGTGAAAAAGTTGTCATTTTGAATCCCCCCCTGTAGGCAGGTAAAAAGTAAGATTTATAAAAAAAATATACCAAATGATAGATAAAGACATCATGCATCTATAAAAAAAATAATTATATTGATCCATACATCTTTCAAAAAGTTATAGCATTATAAAGTTAAAAATATAAAAAAGAATTTTTTTACAAAAATCGTATTTTTTTTTATTAACTTTGATGTCTGTTTTCACCATGAAGATAAAATAAAGTCCAAAATTTTTTTTAACCATAATAAAGTATATTACATTATATTTAATTTAAGATATATATAAAAGTGTCAGACTTTTCGGAACACTTTCAAAAGTTAAGTTGAAAAAGTTCTACTTTCTACATGCATTTTTTAGATTTGCAACCCCCTCGTATATAGGAAAATGGTACGATTTATAAAAACAGTATGTCGAATGAAAGGTGTATAGAAATACTACTTCTCATGAAAAAATTGTATAGATCCATACATTTTTCAAAAAGTTATAGCATAATAAATTTAAAAATGTTCATACAAAAATAGCATTCGGTAGCCATTTTCACCGTGAAGATAAAATAAAGTCCGAAATTTTTTTTTACCATTATAAAGTATATTACATTAGCTTTAATTTAAGATATATATAAAAGTGTCAGACCTTCCTGAACATTTTCAAAAGTTAAGTTGAAATAGTTAATTTTTTGTGAAAAAGTTATCATTTAAAAACCCCCCCTGTGGGCAGATAAAGGGTCAAATTTATAAAAAAATATACCAAATGATAGGTAAATACATCATGCATCTATAAAAAAATTATATTGATTTCGTTATTGTTAAAAAAGTAATGGCAATTTTAAGTAAAAAAAATTGAAAAAATTTCGAAAATTAGCGATTTTTAAATTTGTATTTTTGTTGGAAGTTTCCGCCATTTACGGGGAACGAGGGATTTTTTTTCAATTTTTAAGGGTAATGTCTTCGACTAGATACGATTTGTGATCTTTTGATGTATCGTTGAAAGAAATCCGTTCGGTGAGAGCTGAGAAAAATTGGTAACAGACACAAAAAAAAAAAAATAATAAACACATCTTAGTAAAACCAATACCTTGTCAGCTTCGCATCGAAAAAAATTTAAAAATTTGAGCATACAATTAAGACAGTCAGGTAAACGAATATTTGAGTCAATGCTAATGACGAAATTACGTATAACATTTTTACAGCACATGGGATTCAATGCTAGATGCAAACAAAACATTTGAGAATTTGACATCATTATTCATGATAGAAGAAGCTAGATTAATGCAAGGAATTAGTTCTCAGAATGAATCAACTGAAAATTGTACACTTGTAGTATAAAGAGTACAGAAAAAACAATTTTCGTATATTAGAAATCGTGAGAATTTTAACAAAAATAAAAACCTGGAAAGTATAACTTCTGTAAACGTGAAGGTTATTGGAAACGTGACTGTTTTACTTATAAAAAAACAAAAAAGAAATATAAAAATAGTGAATCAAAATATATAACGAGTAACGCGTGATAAGATTTTCAACAGTTATTGAACAAAAAAATGAAATCAATAAATGATATATGGTTTCCTTTCCAGTGACCATATGTTTAGACTTATTGAACGGTTTGTAAATTTCAAACACTTGATGAAAAATGATGATGATGATGATGATCAAAATTATGTAAATGATTGTAGCGTTACGCTACAGCTTTAGTACTCTTTATCAGTTGCATGAAAGTCCGCTGGACAGCCTTGTTTGATAACTTTTATTCAAAAGAATATAAATTAATGTATTTTTTTATTTTTATTATATTTATCATAACGTTAGTAAATTATTATATGTTACATATCAGTCCTAACGGGAACTCGAAACTAAAATGGGAAATTAGAATACGCATTTATTCATTGGAGGCTATTAAAAAATAAATTATCAGTGGGCGATTGTTCTACACTACTCAGGTGGTGACGGGTAGTATGAAGTATACCGTCACTACTTGTACAATTATTCTAATAATTCTTCTATTAGTTTTTTCTTTATGTTATTTAATAACTGCGTTAAAGTTTTACTAGTGATTGCAATATTAATTACCGACTAGTTTTCATCCATTCACCGTTCCATTGAGTAAGTTTCTTTATTTTTCCTTACATCTTAATATTTATTATATATAATCTTCAACGGTGATCGTAACCTCCGTGTTATCAACCGTGATACAAAGGGTTATACTTCTACTTTCACCTTAAATTAAATAATTCCTAAAGTAAGACTGATATGATAGTTAGCTGTTTAATATATATATATTCATCTTTTTTTTTTTAAATAAAACATAACAAATCGATTATTTAAACAATTTGCGTTGTATTTTCGTATTTAAAGTTAATAAAAAACAAATTTAAAAGAGATCAAACGTAGAAACGTTTCATGATGATCAAACACTTCAAACTAATGTGAAAGTGTGTACTGTAGACGGAACTACAATTACAGCGTATGATAAAGATAATATATTTGTACTTGTTTTTGCAAATGGTAAATGGACAAGAAAATATTTGTCAGATATTCAATACGTTCCAAAGTTAAATGTTAATTTACTTGTTTGGCGTATGAAAATTATGTTCGATATAAAAATGTATAAATTTATTAAAAATGGTAAAATTCTAGCAAAAGATGTGCCTGGTAATAAGTTGTTTGTAATGATATTAAAAGTGCTACCATAACAGAATATCAATAAGCCAAAATAGTAAAAATGTTTAAAACATTGCAAAATTGGCATCAGCTACTGACACATCAAAATTTTCAAAACGTACGAAATTATTTGATTCGTATGCAAATTCTAATTGATGCCGTAGGCAAGAAAGAATTTTGCGAAGTGTGAATTTATGGGAAACAACACATAGAACCGCTTTCATTGAGTAAAACAAAAACAACAACACTAGGCGAAATTATACATAGCAATATATGTGGACCAGTGGAGCAAAATTCATTAGGTGGTAAACGTTATTTTGTATTATTCATAGACAAGTATACAAATTATCTTTACGTATATTTTTTGTTAAATAAATCAGCGGTAAAAGAAAAATTGAAATTGTTTAAAGAAGATACAATTACGCAACAAAAAGTTAGTAAAATAGAAATAAATGACGAAGAACATATTCAAGAGAAAAATAATTTTGTTGAAGAGAATGTTCAAGAACAAAGTGATATAGAAAACCTAATCAATAGAATAAACATATAAAAATGAAATTGAGAGGTAGACAAAATCTAAGAAAACCACTCAGATACATAGTAGAAACATATTATTCGAAATTTGATGATCCAACAGCGTATGAAGATGCAAAGTCAATGGACAGCTCGAAAAGTTGAAGAAAAGCAATGGAAGAAGAAATATTATCGTTGAGAAAAATAATACCTAATAATAAATTTACCAGAGAACAAAAAAGCAATTAATACTGTTGGATTACGTACTAATTACAATGCAAATGGTGAATTTGACAGGTATAAAAATAGACTTTTAAAAGGTTTTGCACAAGTCTACGTGATAGACTTTTAAAAGACATTAGCCCAATTGTTAAGTTGGATTCAGTATGACTTATATTAACGATCGCTTCACCAAAACGATTAAAGCTTAGATAGTTTGACAAAAAACAGTTTCTTTTTTGTTCGGACATCTAGAAAATGAAATAAACATGTCTCAACCTGAAGAATATGAAGATGGAACCAGTAAATACAGTGCTATACTTGAATTTGTAGGATAGAGTATTGAAGATTACGCTGGAGATATAGTCACAAGAATATCAACATCAGGTGCTATATTAATGATTGATTATAGAATAATTGCTTGGGGTTCACGAAGGTAAAATTCAGTAGCACTATCAATGACCGAGTCAAAATATAAAGTATTTAGTCAGAAAGTGCAAAAATATTCATGGTTGTTGCTCTTAATAAGTGACCTTCTTGAAACACAGGGAAGTACATCTATTATGTATGTGGATAACCAAAGCGCAATAAGATTAGTAAAGAACTCAGAGTTTCATAAGAGGGTACAGTAAAAGATAGATGTAAAATATCATAATGTACGTGATAAATACACTAGTTTATTTGTGTTGGAGAATCTAGTGGCGACTTGTGGGTTAGGCCACGGGACGACCGCACTCCTTACTAAAATTAATTAAAAGAAGAAAATAATATATATAAATAATAAATCGACAGCGCTGCTTGTATTTACTTAATAAAAATCTAGTAATACAATGATCTATAGAAATGGAAATATTACAAATACATTAACATTGAAATATTATAATGTGTATTTCAGGTATCTTTAGGGTCAGCAACGATTCTTTTGACTGAGGTTAACATATCCATTGGTATGATTTTGGAACTTTTGGTATATATTATAATAGGATTAGTGCAATCATTGATAATATTAATGCTGTTAATACAAAAAAAAAAAATTACTTTTACATATACTTCAATACAAAACACGTTTATAAAATGGTCATTAATTAGAAAAGTTGATCCTAATATATCTTACAATAGAAATACAAAAGTTATTTATATCGTAATTATAACATACCTGATTGTGATTGCTACATTTTTCACTGGACCATTATTAGCACTTAAATATGATCAAGATAACCTTCCAATTGATCATCATTCTCATTGGATTGTTTATTGGCCAAAAGTAAGTAATTTTTTTTGAAATTACTAAATAATTTAATATGAAAATAATTTCCATATTATTATGTTGACAATTATTAGCTCTAAAAATTTCCCTAAAAATATTATATAAGAACACTAATCCGACTTAATAATCAGCCCAACATCTATAAGACTACTCATAAAACGATCAGTATTTTGAAAAAAGATATACGCAATTGACAAATAATATTTTATTACAAAGTACAGAATAGAGGCATGAACAAACTGAAATACAATAAAATTCAACGGCCTTGTACAGAATTTCCTACTAGGTTTTAAAATCTTTTATAACTTTTAATCTAGCAAGTATTTTGCGTTTCTTATTTTTTTTTTTTTAATTTTACCGTGTTAGTCAAAAACCCTGATACGGCAAACAACGTTAGTCAAAAACCAGATGTTATCAATTTTATAAATATAGTTTAAAAAAACTAAAAAACACGCTTTTAAAGCACATTGAAATAAAAATTTCAAAATAATTTTTAAAATAAGCTTAAAACAATATTGAACGAAAAGTACTAGAATTATTGTGATAAAAGCGTCGAGCGCTCAATATACGAAAAATATGGCACGAAGCACCCCAAAGGTAAAACTTTTGCGTGACCCAGTACACATTAAATTTCCGAGTCCCCTAATACTGATCTCATGATCGTAGGATTCGATATGACTATCAAGAAATAATTGATGAAATCATCTCAAAATAAATTAAAGACAAGAAAATATAACTGTTATACCAAAAAAGATCTTAAGCATTAAAAATTAATTCTATTGTATCTAAGTTTGATTATGATATTAATGTAAAAAATAGTCACAAAATTATATATTTTTAATACAAAGTATTTTCATTATAACGTTGACAATTGACTGAAAATTGTGAAAAAATCTTTCAGATTTTTAATGTGGGCGATAGTTACATCTATTATTATATTTTATACAGTCTACAAGTCATATCCAGTTTTTATTTATCATTCTCTACTTTTCTATATAATTTATACCTGGTAATTTATTTATCCGAAATCAAACATCAATTTAAGTTGATCGAAGTTGGATTGCAAAGAACATTTTGTTTTAAAGAAAATAAAACATTTCAAGAATATTTCATTGAATGTGTATGCCAACATCAAGAAATTCTTAAGTAAATATTATAAAAAGTATTATATGACATTACATTAAATATTTAAAATTTTATCAGTGTTAATTCGCATTATATTATACGATATTATATATAAGTTCTGTAAATTGATTTATTTTAGGTCATTAGACGAATTCAAAGTATACTTTAAATACATACTTTTCGGGGAAATTGTTAGTGCACAATTTATATTTTCCATTATTATATTCTGCATGATTAAGGTTTGGATAGAATATGATTTCCATTTGTATCCATTGTTTTTTAACATAAACAATAGATACAATAGATTAATTCTCAGAAAGCGTATTAATGATTAATTAATTTTTATTATTTTCTACTAGGTTGATGCTTCTACTGGCTATGTATTAAAATGTGGTGCAATATTATCTTATTGGCTCATCATATATATTTTTCAATGCGATTATGGAGATGACATCATTTCTATGGTATATGCATAAATATTTAATCTTTCAATGCGTTCTGAATTTGAATAAAAAAATTTCATTAAAAAAGTTTAAACAAAATTAAAAACTTTTTTTATACGATAATTTATTATCTTATAACACAATTATTTTTATTTTTATTTACTTTTAAAATTTATTATAAAAAAAAATATTTTATTTTATCATCAAAATATTTAATTATTTCTATTTTTGTAGCATAAAAGCATTGCATTTAATCTATATAGCGAGGAATATTACAATTTATCTAATGAAAACAAAAAAATGGTAATAATAATGCTTCAGCGAACACAAAAAGAATTGCTACTTAACTCGGCTATTATTTCTAACCAAGTGGCTTCAAAATCAACACTTTTAGACATGTTAAAATTTATTTACAAATTTCTTAATTTCCTTTTGAAATTTTAATGAAAATTTTATCGTATTTAATGAGTTTAACAATTATTATATAATATGTTCAATGTAGCTTACATAATTTAATAAAGTTTAAAATGATATTGTACTCCGAAATTTAAGTAGTATTTAAAGTTTATCTTTAAAGAAATGAAAATCATTCATAAAATTGATTAATTTTATTTGCTATGTTTTATCACACAAATAAAATATTAGTTGATGATTCAAAAATTCATATAAGCGTTGTAAAATTTCTATGAATAAATAAAGCAATTTTTATTAGCTTCGATTTCCTCAATTCTCATCGAACCGCTTTCTTTCAACGATACGTCAAAAGATCATAAATCTTATCTAGTCGAAGACGTTAACCTTAAAAATAGAAAAATTTTCCTCGTTCCACATAAATGGTGGAAATTTCCAAAAAAATTACAAATTTACAATTCGCTAATTTTCGACATTTTTTCATTATTTTTTACTTTAAACTGCCATAACTTTTTTTAAAAATGACCAAATCAACATAATTTTTATTTTAATGATACATGAGATAATTTAAATGAGGTTACATGAGATGAGGAATTTAAAATGCATGATGTCTTTACCTTTCATTTGGTTAATATAGATGATTAAAATGATGCAAATATAAATAATTTTTTTGTTTGGTTTTTTATATTATTTTGTCATTATTTTAAAACTTATAATGTTAGCATATAATATGGTGTTGTCATTTGTACATGAATGTCACGTAGTATTAATTTACAAGATCACCAAAACAGAGTTCCCTTCTTTAAAACACAATATAACCAGTTAACTAAGGAATAAAATCTTATTATGGTAAAGTAACGCCTATATATAGATTCTATATTAAGCCCAGTCAATCACATTTAACAAATTATTAAGATCTCCAGCTCCCAAAATCAGGCAAGAGAGCGATCTCCTGATACTACTCTCCTCTGACTAGAAAAACCATTTAAAATCAGTTATTTTCAAACTAAACAGAATTTATAGTAATTTTAAAGTGAATTTTGTTTTGGTGAATCTTTTATTTTAAGATTACTTGTTCATTAAATAATACTATTTTATTTTTCTCATCACGAAAATAAATGTCAATTAACATCTTAAACCTTAGTCGTTTTAAAATTATTTTATTTTTATAATAAACCCAATCTAAATTTATATATTCATTTAACGGTAAATATTAATCGTGAGCTTTTCATACTAAGTAACTAGTCTTAAATCTGAATTTCTTTGTTATAAACAACATTGCGCTGTTAGATAGCACATAGAATTTTTAGAGCATTTGTATTAGAGTTTAACTTTTGTCTTGATGATTTTGTACCGAGACCTTTCAAGACGTCAACGTTGGGACACATTGGGGTACTACAATACTGCTTTAATAAAATGTTTACATAGAAATAAATATTTTTGAATCTTTTTTGGCCAGACCAAATGAAGCGTTAAAATATATTGTTGTCGATCTCTCAATAAAATTTACTCTTTCAAAAATATATTTATTCAACAAAAATGAAATAAAGATACATTATTAATTAATAAAGTTACATTTATAATAAAAATATAGAGTGATTAGTATCTTTTACACGTAAAAATCAGTGATTGATTTTGAGTGACGAGATCGTATTATTTAAAATTAAATAGTTTTTCTAAATAGTTAGAACTAACTGTACAACGCTTTGTGTGAAATATAGAATCAACGTTGGATTATTTAGGGATATTTTGAATATAGGACATAAGACATAGGATATAAGGTAAATGCAAGTTTTATTCATATTTTCAAATCACAAACAAATCTATTGCGTGATAAACCATTCAGATAAATAATAGAACTTTGCAGGGATAATTCACATTATGTATTCAATATTGTTTAATTCCCGAGATCAATCTACTATTTTGTCATAAACGTTTATGTTTACTTTATTTATTTGACCGTTGCCCTTATAAGTTCATCCTCCGTTTACTCGCCTTTCTAAAATCTCTTTTTTTATTTATATTATTTTATCATTTTACCCAATTTCATCCCTTTCATATTTTAGCTTCGAATCGAAAGCTGAGAAGGTATTAATTTTACCACGATGTGTTTATTATATTTTGTTGTGTGTTTTAACGATTCGTTAAAAGATCACAAATCGTGTCTAAATAAAGACATTATACTTAAAAATTGAAAAAAAAATTCCTCGTAAATGGGAAAAATTTCCAAAAAAATTACAATTTTTTAAAATCGGTAAATTTTGTCATTATTTTCATTTTTTAAAACTACCATAATTTTTTCAAAAATTATCAAATCAACCTAATTTTTTTATATTAAAACCTTAAATATTTTCCTTTTGATATCATTTTTTTGAAAATCTAACACTTAACCTGCTCATGGGGGGGATTTAAATAGCAAATTTTTTATAAAAACTAACTTATTAAACTTATTTTTGAAAATGTTCTGGAACTACTGCGTCCTTTAAACATATATATAAATTAAAGCTTATGTCATATACTATAAAACTAAAAACACAGCACAGGGGGGTCGCGGCACAGTGGTGGTGACGTGGCATAGTTGGATCAAGTATAATGATATCTGACAGTGATTAAAATCACTATAAAAAAAAAAAACGCTTCGATGCAAATCTTTAGATAGTGTTTAATTTAAAAAAATTGGTGTATTATTCCAAAAGCTACATGATCTACTATTTCTTTATTAATATCCTGAATGAAAAAGGGATTATATAAAAATATTATATCTCATAAAAAAACTGTGTTGATCCATATATTTTTCAAAAAGTTATAGCACTTTAAAGTAAAAAATGTAAATTATAAAATCGAGAATTTTCACACAAAAAAAGCATTGGGTAGGCGTTTTCACCATCAAGACAAGTCCAGAGGTCAAATTTTTTTTTTCAAATTAAAGAACATTACATTAGCTTTTATTTAATATATATATAAAAGTGTCAGACCTTCCTGAACATTTTCAAAAGTTAAGTTGAAAAAGTTATCATTTAAAAACCCCCCCTGTGGGCAGATAAAGGGTCAAATTTATAAAAAAATATACCAAATGATAGGTAAATACATCATGCATCTATAAAAAAATTATATTGATTTCGTTATTGTTAAAAAAGTTATGGCAATTTTAAGTAAAAAAAATTGAAAAAATTTCGAAAATTAGCGATTTTTAAATTTGTAATTTTGTTGGAAGTTTCCGCCATTTACGGGGAACGAGGGATTTTTTTTCAATTTTTAAGGGTAATGTCTTCGACTAGATACGATTTGTGATCTTTTGATGTATCGTTGAAAGAAATCCGTTCGGTGAGAGCTGAGAAAAATTGGTAACAGACACAAAAAAAAAAAAAATAATAAACACATCTTAGTAAAACCAATACCTTGTCAGCTTCGCATCGAAAAAAATTTAAAAATTTGAGCATACAATTAAGACAGTCAGGTAAACGAATATTTGAGTCAATGCTAATGACGAAATTACGTATAACATTTTTACAGCACATGGGATTCAATGCTAGATGCAAACAAAACATTTGAGAATTTGACATCATTATTCATGATAGAAGAAGCTAGATTAATGCAAGGAATTAGTTCTCAGAATGAATCAACTGAAAATTGTACACTTGTAGTATAAAGAGTATAGAAAAAACAATTTTCGTATATTAGAAATCGTGAGAATTTTAACAAAAATAAAAACCTGGAAAGTATAACTTCTGTAAACGTGAAGGTTATTGGAAACGTGACTGTTTTACTTATAAAAAAGCAAAAAAATATAAAAATAGTGAATCAAAATATATAACGAGTAACGCGTGATAAGATTTTCATCCGTTTTGTTAAAGATTGAAGAATTTCCAACACAAGCTCCTCCTCGTCCCTCCCTTTCCAAAGGACCTGTAAATTGGAATAAATTTTCCTCGACCTTAGAAAATAGTACAATCTTAAATATCCCTCTAAAGTCTTGCAAAGAAATTGACTCCGCAGCCCAACAATTAGTCAGCTCAATTCAATCAGCTGTACATGAATGTTCTTATGATTCTACTCAAAATTCCTATTCAAAATTAAAATCTTTTCTTTTACCTTCCAATATAAAAATACTAATTGCTGAAAAACGTAGGGCCCGCGACCGTTGGCAAAGAACTAGACTTCCCTCAGACAAGTCTACTTTCAATAATCTATCTAATTCCTTAAAAAAAATAATTCAAAAAAAAAAACAACCTCTTTGACACGAAATTCAAATCCCTCAATTCTCAGGACGGTTCATTATGGAAAACCACTAAAAATATGCATAAACTGAAAGATTTTTCCTGTCCTTTTAAAAAAATAGATGGTTCGCTTGCCTTATCTGATCTTGACAAATCTAATCTTTTTGGAGAACACCTTTCGAATATTTTCACACCTCACCTTGATATTATTCCTAGCAATTCTCAATTAATCAAAATAAATAATTTTTTAGATTCTCCACTACCTATATCTCTCCCTACTAAACATGTCTCTTTAAATAAAATTGTAAATGTGATTCAAAAATTAAAGTCCAATAAATCACCTGGACATGACTTGATAACAAATAAGATTTTAAAACATCTCCCTAAAGAAACAATTATTTTAATAACTTTCATATTTAACTCCATGTTAAGATTCTCGTATTTCCCTACCATTTGGAAACAGTTCATTATTATTCTTATTCTCAAACCGAGCAAACCCCCCAATATAGCAACCTCATATAGACCAATTAGTCTGTTTCCAGTGCTTGGTAAGCTATTTGAGAAAATCATTTTGAAAAGATTAAGACCAATCTTAGAATCTCATAAAGTAATACCCAACNCTTATTAACTTATTCCACTATACAACAAATACACAGGTTAGTCGATTTAATATCATCATCCTTTGAAAATAAAGAATATTGTCCGGGAGTCATTCTCGATGTGGCTCAGGCCTTTGATAGGGTTTGGCATCCTGGCCTACTCTATAAAATTAAATCATTCCTCCCTGCTCCCCTATACCTTCTTATTCGCTCGTACCTAGAAAACAGAACCTTTAAAGTTCGTTATGGNTAAAACAGACCCTTTAAAGTTCGTTATGGTAATTCTTATTCCTCTCTTTTTCCCATCCTAGCAGGAGTTCCACAAGGTAGTGACCTTTCCCCCGATTTATACAATATTTTCACTTCAGACATTCCCCAAACTCAAAACACTTCCTTGGCTACCTACGCTGATGACACAGCCATTTTATTTTCCAATAAAGACCCAATCGCAGCTTATAATGCTCTTCAACTCCACCTCGACTTTATAGATAAATGGTCCACAAATTGGAAAATTAAAATCAATGTAGACAAATCAGTAAATGTTCCTTTCACTGTAAATAAAAAAAATATGCCTGTTCTCTTCTTCCAAGGAGTTCCTATCCCTTCTTCGACTCAAGTCAAATATCTTTGTATTACACTTGATAAAAGATTAACCTGGGGTCCTCATCTCAAATCCAAAAGAAAACTATTAAACATTAGATTCCACTTATTACGTCCTGTATTAAAATCAAAACTTCCTGCACATAACAAAATAATCATTTATAAGTCAATGTTAAGACCAATTTGGTCTAACGGAGCCCAAATATGGGGTTGTACCAAAACATCGCAGTTTAAAACAATTGAAGCCTTCCAAGCAATTTCTCTTCGTACAATCACGTCCGCTCCTTGGTATGTCTCCAATCTTACCCTAGATAAAGATTTATACATTGAACCAGTCGATATTTTAGTTAAATTATACTACAAAAAGTTTCATTCCAAATTACTTCTACATCCAAATCCATTAATTGCTAACCAACATACAGTTACAATTCCGGACAACCCTCCTCGCCGTCTAAAAAGACGCTGGTGCCGTGACCTTTTAAATTAATATTTTGAATAGTATAAATAACCAATTCAAGTCAAAAGGGTCCCATCACTGGATAGCTTCCCTTTTTCCCGTTTTTAAGTCAAATGTGTTATATTCTATTGTTCACCTATTTGCTTATTGTATCTTTTTTATGTACAGATTGTAAATTTTATTATTTTATAAATAAAAAAAAAAACAAATAATTACTTAAGAGTGTCATGAAAAGCTTCATTTGTAAAATATCCATGTTATATTATTATTTTAACTAATGTTCTTTATTGTACCAGTTTGGAACAGATTGTGTATATATTAATAAAAAAAAATAATATGTATATTATTATTATATAAGTTCAATCAAAATTAAAGAGGTTAGAAATTAAATTTTTAAAATAATAGGAAATAATATAAGATTATTAAAAACAAAAATGTGAATAAATAATTACATTAAGATGGTTGTTTTGGTCGTATAAATATAGGTTTCACACCAATATGCTCCTAACCTATGTATAGTGTATAATTAATATTTTAATACCCACAGTTCTACAACACTTAAATAAAAAAATAATTATGTTTTTATGAATCTATAATCACAGAAACATAATAATATAATTATGAATTTTGGAGCGTATCTATTATTCTGAAATATTGGTTGTTACTTAATTTAAAACATTAAACGGTTAATGGAATGATGTAGGCGGCAAATTTACATATTGTTGCTTACATTAGAAATCAATCATTATAAGTCTGAAAATTCAAGAGGAATTAGATGTTTGATGCATTACATACATTTTTAAAAAGCTAGCAAAACTTTTTCTTGAAGACTTCAAGAGTAGGTACATATTTTATAATACATTCTGTGTAACACTTTTTATTAGATATCTATATTAATAAAGAATTTCTTAAATAATATTTTAGAATTTTAAAAATATTAAACTTTACAAAATTACAAAAAGGTTTATGGACTATATGAATTGTAATTTGCTAATGATTTAAACTAAATATATAATTATATATATATATATATATATATATATATATAAGACAAGTATCATATAAAATCTGTCCATAAGCAATACTTCACGTAACTGTAATTGTAAGCTGATATAAATAAAAATAAAGAAAAATCAGAGCAAAAAAGCTATTTATGGCAATAATTATTGTTGGATTTATTATCTGTTTTTTATTTTTTTTTTTTGTCATAAAGGAAAATCATCCATATAACATCTGGTTCCATTATATCGCGTATATCGGTAACTTGAACTGGTTTTTGATGCGTATGAATAAAAAATAAAAAAAAAAATTAATAAGGAAGAATAAAATTAATATATGCAATATAATTTAATACATATAATTAATTGTACTGAAGTTAAATGAATTTCCTGTAGCTGTTATTTTTATTGTCTATAATACATACATATATATATATATATATATATATTAAATTTAAAGCTTATAAAACGAACTTTATTTTGTCTTCATGGTGAAAATGGCTACTTACGTATGCTATTTTTGTGTTAAAATTTTCGATTTTGTATTTTATTTTATTTTAAAATACCTTACATAGTTGACAAGTTAGAAAAAAAATTTTAACTCATTCGATTTTTATCTCATTGAGATTCAATAACTTTAATGAATATCAAGGATTCCATCACTATAGTCTCTCCTTGTTTGAAAAAATTTCTTACTGATATTAAAGTTTTTTTACTTTGTGATTTTTTTTTTATAACTCTCATTTATTTTCTCAGCTCTCACTTGACCAACTTTTTTTAACGATATATCAAATGATCACAACTATTATCTATTAAAGATATTACCCTTAAAAATTGAAAAAAAATCTAAGTAAAATTATAACTATATTAAAAAATTTTATTAATTTAAAAAAATATTAAACTCAAAGCCACAAAAAATTAATGAAAAGTCGCGGATACGTATTTCGGAAACAATGTTACTAATACGTATCCGCGACTTTTCATAAATTTTTTGTGGCTTTGAGTTTAATATTTTTTAGTTTTTTTAAATTAATAATATTTTTTAATATAGTTTTAATTTTACTTAATTAATGAGCCATCAATAAAAATTGACAGTGATCAATTTTTATTATAAAAAAGTTCTACTTTATCAATTAAAAAGTTATTTAGACCACATTCTCCATATAGACAATTAAAATAATTTATTTTTAATATTATTAAAGTATTTATTATCGAATTATGTTTGATATGATTATAGGTTTCAACTACAAAATTGAATAATTGTATTTTATAATATATTAATTTTTAACTTTATTTGTGTGTGTTAGTGTGTAGTTTATTTGTGTGTAGTCTATAATATTTAAAAATGAATCACTAGTTTTTTGTAATTTATAAGCTATGTTTACAAAGACCCCGAGGATGGTCCACCCTGGGTCGAGGCATAGCCGGAGCATCAGGGATTTTGGTACCTTATCCTAGGGGGATAGTATATAAATAAGATTTATGATTTAGTACAATTATTAAAATTTATTAAATGTTACAAGTTTTTATGAACAGACAAAAATAAAAATAAAATCAACCGATAAATAAAACTACATATCAAAATGCTCTAAATTAAATATATGGTTCAAGCATCATAACAGGATAATATATATATATCACATGATGGATTCCGCTTTAATATAGGTTAATTAGTTGTAAATGTTTATTACATTTCTTTCACACGAGTTTAGTAGTATTGCAGATATTAGCGTGTATTGGGACCTCTCATCTGGTACCACTATGAGGTTATCGTTTGTATCATATTTAATCTATTTTTTTAAATCTGATATATATATTGGTAGTGAATGTATAGAATATATATCAAAGTTGCCGTAATTATTCGCAATAGGTATTTGAAGCGCGATTTTTATGTTTTCTAAATCGGCAAAACAGTTGACTGTGGTGATCTGATAGAATATGTGGAGGATTTCAAGGACCACAGGAACTAGCATTTTTGTGTTTGTTTTAGTTTCTATTCGTTGTAGCGTTTGAAACACTAATTCCATACTGACCAAGTTTGGTGTAAGTTTTCCATGTAATGACATGTTAAAGGCTTCATCTATGAAGCTTAGTTCTAAGTCCATCTGGTCTATTACGTACATTGTTCTTCTGACAAGTTCTTCTATTTCCATGACGAAAACGCTCGATACCATGAGGTCTGATAGTATTTCAATAGCAAAGTTTATAGAATTGTAATCAAGTTTTCCCTTACTTAGCTCGTCGATAAACTCATCTATTTTGATTGAGTTGTTGGCTATTCGGTTATTTAAATGTTTCACGATTGTTAATTGTTGTTTTTGTGGGTTATTTCATCCGTAGTATCTTTTGTGTGCTTTAAGGTTTGTGTTAGCACGTCAACATCTTCAGATGAAGCTGTGTCAAACAAATATTTAGTGCCATATCCAACAAAGTTAATTAGGTCTCTCCTGCTTTTATCAGTGAATGATTTTGGGAGGAGCGATATTATTCTTTCTGTTTTTCTTTTGTAGTCCTTGATGTTTTGATCAATGATCAGGCTGTCTAGAATGTATTTGATCGCTGCTTTGTTTTCAGGGGGGATTTGTTTGAAATGAAGCTTGTTTGATGGCATGATACTTTGTAGGGCTTGGAGTTTTATTATGAAACATTTTGTTGACTTCGTATTGCTGTTCAATACGATTGTCCAATGATAAATCATATTTGACGTAGTTTTGTAAATATAAACGTCGGGATTTTTATTTCTTCTGCTTGTATTAGTTGTGTAAATGCTATCATTGTTATGACCTAGTACAATAGTCTCAACGCTGTGGCTCTTGTAATCATTGTTTCTGCCGTACTACGGTTTTAGTCATCTAATATGTATGGTATAAGTGTTTATGCGATAAATCGTAATTGACTTTCTACGTTTTTTGAGCTTTTGCTATTACGTCTGGTAGTTTTATTCTAATATTATGTAAGTATTCCAGCGCTTTTTTTAGATCATATGACAGAGGCTGAGAGATTATTTTGTTGTCTTTAAGCTGTTCAGCATAAAATCCATGCATTATATAAGATGGCGATAACCCAGTTGTGGACTGCGGAGTAGTGTTGTAGCTAAATGTGATAGCTGGTACGTAGTGTAACCAACTAATCCTTGGAATTTAGGTGAGTAGGCTCAACTGAACTTCTGTTTGATGCCTAAGTTGTCATAAATTTGTACCAGTTCCTTGGTTTTGAAGTGGGTTCCTCGGTTACTTGTTATAGATCAAGGACAGCCTCATTTGAAGATTAACTCGAAAAGGAATTTTTTGATAGATTAGCCATCTACAAAGCGTATTGCTTTGGTGAAAATGTATTTGGTTGTATTGAAAACTACTACTATTATGTGTATCTTTCCATTACTATGGCATAATGGGCTGAGAAAGTCAATAGTTCTCCTAAACAACGGAATTCCATCTATAACTGGGATAGCCTATAGTAATCCTGTGGGTTTCCCTGTGGCCCTTTTATTGATTTGACACGAATGGCATATTTTAATGTAGGCTGCGTGTCTTTCAAAAGAGAAGGCCAATAATATTTTTGCTATAGGTTATGTAATACAATAGGGTAGTTTTAGTGAATAGGGATCATTTTAAAAACTTAACTTTTCTAAAATTATACAATTAAAATTAGTTCCAATACTTATAAAAATGAGGTACGCAATGTTTCAGGTAAATCAGAAAAGATTAACCCGTGCCACAAATGGCCTAAAGTTTGAAAACTCCAAAATTTTGGATAACCGTATATTTTTCATTGTTTTTTTAGTTCAGCACGTGAAATAATGTATTCACAACAAAATTGTAAAAACAAAAGTTGTTTAAGATAATATTTTACACAAATTATATTTTGAACAATTTTTTGATTTACATATTGTTTATGTATAAAAAGTCAATATATACAATTTTGTTGTTAAAAACTCACAAAATAAAGTGAATTCAGTGTTAATTCTATAATACGAAAAAAAATTTACTAAGATACATCAAACATGAAAACTAAAAATTAATCATTCAACAAATTATCTAAAAGAGTACTCTATTTGAAATTTGGATATTTACTGCGGTATTCATTTGCTACTTGAAGCAAATATTGTTTTTGTTTTTCATCGTTTGTTATTTTCGTATTAAACTCCTCCATTAGTTTACCACCCCTTTCAGCTATATCATTTACTACATTAATGCTTTTAATAAATTCTATTGATATCTTGAAATTTTTATCAGTGCTCCATAATGATGGGTCAATGATGAAAAAACTAGTATCTATATTACAACGTTTGAAAAATTGCATTGATTTTCCACAAATAAAATCTTCAAGATTTAATATTCCAGTAGCTTCTTTTGTATTCAATAAATATTTTTTTGGTACATCATCATCTGTATAGATTTTTAGAGCAGCTATAATTTTTCTCTTTGTATCAAATGGAACATTATAATTAAAAAGTATTAATACCGTATTCTCTGACGATAGATACCATAAATGACCACACATTTTTTTAACTGTAACTTCTGATATATTTTTATCTACTGACTGATAAATTACCAAGTCTTTTAAAAAATTTAAATCTTGGTTTGGTGCATTAGAAGCAAGTGATGCACTAAACTAAGCTCTTACGTATAATCTAATAATAAATATACAAATACTAGCTCTTGACATAGCTTCTTTTTGGGTTAAATTTAATTGGTGTCGAAATATAAATATTTTTAAGCAATTTAAAGCTTTTGACATCTATCTAGGATGATGGATAGCTCCCGGAACTCTAAAGGAAACTCCCCCTAAGGGAACTCCACCAAGAAATTTAATTGTTAGTTCTAAAAACTCTCTGTAATCCTCTCTGAGTTTTTCGATAAGCAAATAGTTATTTGCGAAGATAGTTACATCACTACATACATCATTTAATGTTTTTTTTTTACAATGTCGTTCATTATACCTGGCTCAAATTTGTTAGTATTTATATTTTCCAAATTCTTTTGAAACCATTTAAATATTGGTATATCAGGACTAGATGTTAGACATAATTTAACTTCAAAAACATATTTTAATACTAGCTCGAATATGTGGTGTCGACATGTTAAGTACAAAATATTACGTTCTAAGTAATTTCCTAATAACACGCAGGTACCTTTCAATCTACCCATATTTGAAGTCATAGTATCACAGCAAAAAGCCTGTAAATTTTCTGTAAAACACCAATCAATAAGTATATGAAAAATAGCATCAGCCTGATGAACCACTGTTCTCGTATCAATTGCTAGAACTCCTAGTAATTGAGTGTCATCATTACATAAAGCAATAATGGGAAGTCGATCAACACTTTTATGTCCTATTAATGAAGTTAAAAGTTTACCATCCCAATAAATGGCAACTGAATCATTAATAGTTACCAAATAATTATTACAGGTTTTTTCAGCGCATTCTTTATGAAAACGTATGCGTGAATTTCGATTTGAAGATCTATTTATAATTAATTTTTCAACGTCCTCATCTAATGCCTCTGCTGTTGAAATTAATATATGAACTGCATCTCTATCACTAATTTTGCATTTATCGAGTGCAGCTGCAAGTTTTAGCGTAATAAAATCAATACATCCTCTAGTTGGTTGTTTAACATACATTTTAGACGGTCCAGGCTTGTTAAAATCATCTTCAGCAACGTCAAACTCTGATAATAAGCACATTTCTACTTTCGCAGCTAAAATGCATACTTAATTAAACTTACTCAATGACTGTATCTCGTCACAACTTTTTTTACGTCTTTTATTGGACATCTTTAATATTTTATTGGCTATTTTTTCTTTTTGTGCAATATTCAAATCAACTCCTAACATAAAACCAGGAAGTCCTTTTTGTCTTTGCATTAATAAAAAATCTCTATCTTCTTCTAATGACATTAAATTAAAAGCATCAACTTGAGCAATGTCAAACAAATCATTTAATTTTGAACTAAATTCTTAATTTTTTTTTGCTTGAGTGTCAGATTTTCTGTATTGCAGTTTTTATAAATTTCTCCATTTGTTCTAATATTTTTGATGTTTTTTTATGCAATACTGTTTAGCACTGTTAGGTATACGCACTTTTTTCCAAAAAAATACTTACCTCTTTTGTTGTCAGTTTAGAGCTTTCAAGTATGTTCAGGTTAACATGACGAATATTAAAAAAAAAACCGATAGTACTTGTCTTATTGATGGTAATTTACTACCAATAATTTGGTTTAACAGGAAACCAATCAAAAATATAAATGTATTTTTTCGTAAAGTTATCCGTGAAGCTTTTTTAATATGTATTAAAAAAATGTTAAAATATCAAAATTATTGTAAACATTAAAATGTATACGATCTAAAAATGATCATACGGGCGCAATAGAACTAATGAATAAAATAACATGAAAAATGTATAGTTAGGACAAATATTAGTAATGGGTTTTGATAAAGACTATATCGTCTTTTTAGTCATTCTTGTAATAAATTGTGACTTGATGGTTTGATAAAAGTTTATTCAAGATAATATATTGATGTTATGATAAATTATGAAAATTACCACGAGTTGAAAAACTACAACCAATATTTACTTTATTTTGTGAGTTTTTAACAATAAAATTATTTAAATATTGACTTTTTATACATAAATAATAAGTAAATCAAAAAATTGTTCAAAATATAATTTGTGTAAAATATTATTTTAAACAACTTTTGTTTTTACAATTTTATTTTGAAACCATTATTTCATGCGCTGAACTAAAAAAAAACAATTAAAAATATACGGTTATTTTCGACATTTTTTCAATTTTTTTTACTAAAAACTGCTGTAACTTTTTTAAAAATAAACATATCAATATAATTTTTTTTTATAGATGCATGATGTCATTACCTATCATTTGGTATATTTTTTTTATAAATCTGACTTTTTACCTGCCCACAGGAGGGGATTTAAAATGACAACTTTTTTACAAAAAATTAATTTTTTCAACTTAACTTTTGAAAGTGTTCCGGAAGGTCTGACACTTTTATATATATCTTAAATTAAAGCTAATGTAATGTACTTTATTATGCAAAAAAAAAAATTTCGGACTTTATTTTGTCTTCATGGTGAAAATGGCTACCAAATGCTGTTATTGTGTGAAAATTCTCAATTTTATTTTTTATATTTTTAACTTTATAATGCTATAACTTATTGAAAAGTGTATTGATCAATATAATTTTTTTATGGGAAATACTATTTTTTAATAATCCCTTTTTCATTCGACATACTTTATCTTAATCAGGATATTAATTAGGAACTAGCAGTTTATGAAGCTTTTGGAATAATCCACCAATTTTTTAAAATTAAACAAAATTTATTATCAAATAGTCATTTCCTTAATTAAATCATTATCTATTAAATGAGCTAGTTAATTATAAATGTTGTCAATCGAGACATTACAGTTGACACCATTATAAGATGTAAGGGATAAACATTTTTTTATGATCGATACATTAAGAAAACCATTGAACTAAAAGAAAACAATAAATAATCTCAATATTTCATGAACTAATAGCAGTTAGAATATTTTTTTCAATTGGGCAGTTCCCTCATGTCAATATACATATCTGATTAACATAAAAAGTTGCAAAAATCTTACTGAATTATATTTATAACTAAGACTTAAATCATTTTTATAATTTTTTGTAACAGAGTGTATAATGATGTAATTGCCCTTCTCTACAATAGGACTACAACTTTTAACCTAAAATAGAAACAAATTAGTTGAAAAAAAAATTTAAATAAAAAATTATAACACAAAAAATGATAATTTTTTACAACAAAATAACATTCTTGTTTAAGTTTAAGGGTCGATAGTATAAAATATAATTTAACATATGTTCAAATCTGGAGTATTTCTAGTTAAAAAAGTTCTATTATCTTCGATGCGAAGCTGAGAAGGTATTGGTTTTACTATGATGTGTTTTTTTTTGTGTCTGTTACCACTTTTTCTCAGCTCTCATCGAACCGATTTCTTTCAACGATAGGTCAAAAGATCACAAATTGTATCTAGTCGAAGACATTACCCTCAAAAATTGAAAAAAACTCCCTCATTCCCCGTAAATGGGGGAAACCTCCAAAAAAATGACAAATTTAAAAATCGCTTATTTCGAAATGTTTTCAATTTTTTTTATATAGATGAATGATATCTTTACTTATCATTTGGTATTTTTTTTTTTTGTAAATCTGACCCTTTATCTGCCCACAGGGGGGGATTTATAATGATAACTTTTTCACAAAAAATTTACTTTTACACTTAACTTAACAGATTTGTAGTTCCTTTGGGCGTTCTTATAGGATTCTCAAAGTTGTTCCAAACCTGATTTTATTGCTTTATTTAAGAGTTTACGTGAACTCTTTCTTAATTTAGACAGGTTAGCATTCCACCAAGCTACACCCTGCCCTGTACCTTTCCTTTCTATTAAAGGACAGATTTCTTTGTAAGCTGAGACAATGGAGTCCTGTAGCATATTTACAGCCCTTTCAGTACTCTGTCTCGATCCCAATCTAAACTGAAGGTTAATCAGGACACGAGAGAGATCTGCCCTGTAATTGTCCCAGTTTGTTCTTTTCGGATTCCTATAGTACTCCGTGTCAACTTTGTTAATTTCAAAAGTGAATCGTAAGTGCCTATGATCAGAAAGAGAAGGTTCGGAGGACACTTTCCACCCTTTTATCTTTTGAAGTAACCCTTTTGAACAAACTGTCAGATCAATGACTTCCTGCCTGTTCCTGATAACAAAAGTAGGTTCACTACCTCTGTTCAGTATACTTAGGTCTGTAGTCAGCAATAGATCCATTATAACCTCTCCTCTTTGGTTGATGTTACTGCTCCCCCAAATAGTCAAGTGTGCATTAGCATCCATACCTAGGATTAGTTCTAATTTTTCATTTTTGCAATAATTAAAGAGCATAGTTAGGTCCCTACCTGGGTCTGTGACCTCATATGGTAAGTATCCTGAAGCTACTATAATATTTTTACCATCATTTAGTGTTACTCTAATAATAGTCAAGTCTGCACTTGATAGATTAAGTATCAGGCTGGCTTTAACTTTATTATTAACCAAAATGCAAGTTCTTGGTTTATCTGCTTGTTTATGAAACAGTTTAAAATCCCTTAGATTTAGCCCCTTAATCTGGTCCCCATTTATCCATGGTTCCTGAATAAGTGCTATTTGTAAGGGTGTTGTATGCCTNGTGCTATTTGTAAGGGTATTATATACCTCTCAGTTAGGGTCCTTAGTAATACACTGCTGGCCCCTTTATTGTGATGCAGGTTTATTTGCGTGAATTAAATTCTATTGTCAGCCATTCTGAAAAACTGATGTTGACGCTTAAGAAAGCACGCTGTACTGGGTGTGATATAGGTGTCTGAAACAGTCCCTGTGTCACACAGCCCTCCCCTGTGGGTGGTGTCCCACCGCCGTCCGCAGGTGGCGACCGTGCCTTGGGATCGCTCTCCTCATTTCCTTTTGGATCCGTGGAGAGGTTCCCCTCAGCTGTGGCCATTATTGAGGGTGGCGGTTTCCTGGGTACCTTTCCCTTACGTAACACACTTCCTCCCTTCCCTTTCGAGGCAGGAGTGAAGTGTGTCCGTTTGTTCCTTACCTGTGCATTACCTCCTTTCCCGAGTGGCACTGGTGATTCCTCAGCCTTCCTCTTCCCAGATTTTTGACCTCTTTTTGGCCGTCTATGACCTCACACCGCCGTGTTGTGACTTAGCCCGAAATTAATCAAGAGCTGAGTCACAACACGACGTGGCCTCCCCCGTTAGCCGGACCCCAGAGTGGGATCCGTTGCCCAGGCCGCACCACGTGGAGGTGGGGGTAGGAATTTGCTAAGGTTGGGAAACGAAACACATATAAACAAACAGATATAAACACTAAAAAACATTCCCGAGCGAAGTGGCCATATCCATGACACCGGAAGCACCGCTCTAGGCGAAACCGGAGTCTCACCCGGCAGCGCACCAGGCCAACGAGCACCCGTCTTACTCGGTCTAAATGTAGTCCGAAAGCCCTAGAGACCCGAGCAACAGCTGTGAGGCTGCCGCCGAATTCAGGGACCACACGGACTACCTCTACGTTCTCGGCCCCCGGCGCCTGCCGAAGCGCCTGGCCGATGTCTTCCATCGTGGTCTTCGGTGCGATGTCCCGTATGGTAATCTCCACAGGTTTCCGATGGTGGTCACCACCGCAGCATCTCCCAAAGCGCTCCGTGCGGCTTCAGCGAGTTCCAATTGTCCTCTTTGTACCGGTAACTCAATGTCACCATGACTGGTTTTCTTGAAGGCCGTAACCGTCAGACCAAGAGCCTGGATGTCCACGCCGGCCACGAGTTTTCTCGCGACCTCTGCGTAGGAACGATCACCCTTGAGCTTTACCAGCACGGCTTCCGGTTTTGAAGCAACAGCTTGCCTTACCCTTTGCCTAAGCGTAGGTAAGAGCTTGGCTTTCATCAGTGAGTCTTTTTTTTTTTTTTCACCATCCGGCATATTATGGACCGCCCTGGAACTACCGCGAGGTATTGCTTCAGGGCGGCCCACGCCGTCTAAAATTCACAACGTGGTGTGGCCTCCCCCGTTAGCCGGATCCCAAAAGGCGGGATCCGTTGCCTGGGTTGCACCACGTGATGGTGGGGGCAGGACTTCGCGAGGGTTGGCATACATAATAATTCACAAAAGCACAAATCACACAAATAGAGTGAGGAGGACAGGAGATACTTTATAAAGGCGTCTCCGGCCCTCCCACCTTCTTGGGACAGTCCCTTGACCGGTGGCCCTCCCCTTTGCAAGTGAAGCACGCGCCAGTCCGGTTCGGACCGCTACAGGCCGTTTGCACGTGACCCCTTTCGAGGCACCTGTAGCAGCGCGGACCCTTGTCCTTTGGGACCCGGATCCGGCACGTGCTCCAACCCACTCTTAGTCTTGTCAGTCCGACTAACGGGTGCGAGGCCCTGATGGGAATCTCGCACCACGCGAAGCGGCCCTTGCCGCTCCCGTGAAGTCGGACTGAGACCGAACCGACGGGTGCCGTCGCTCCATCTTTTGAGAGGATAGTGGTCAACGCCCCTACGACGTCCTCTTCCACTATCCACTCTTCCACATCGAGCAGCATGAACGCCACGGACATCGATGGGCGATGTACGCGGACGTCCATGCCGTCCAACGCCTCTTTAATCTTAGCGGCTAACAAGTCGGCCTGGGCCCCGGTACCCCGAACCTCCAGGAGTACCGCTCCTGACTTAGTTCTCCGGGTACCAGAGACCACAACGCCCAGCTTCTGGAGGTCCACGTTGGACATGACCTTCTTGATCGAGTCAGAATAACGTTGGCCCTCTTTGAGAGGTCCAATGATAATAGCCTCGGTTTTCGGTGCCTTCGCCCTGATCACGGGCCTCCTCGCAATAGCGGGAAGCCTGGGGTTCGGGCGAGGGTCTTCCGTCGTGTTAGGCGTCTTCCGCCTGACCACCTCAGACCATGTCACCGGCTGTGGCGCCAAGGTCGCTGGCACAGTTTGACACGGCGGGACCGGTATAGACACTGTCTTCACTGTAGCGGGTTCCACTCCCACGTTACCTCTCTTCCTACGCCTTTTTCGAGCTCGCTTTACAGCCTTCGCTATGGTTGGCTGGTCGATGTTTGGCGCAGTCACCCTGGATGTAGCCGGCGCGACTGGCTCAGTGCCCAGGTCGCCGACGCTAACTATAGCTTCCGTCTGCGTAGCCCTTTCAACGGACGGCACCGGAGTTCGGGTCTGCTCGCAACCTTCCCTGGCTCCCCTGAAGGCCACGGCAGCAGCAGCAGTCGCCGCTCGCCCCCCAGCACTAGCCACCGGTGGCGCGTAAACACCCCTCCGTCCTTCGTCCCTNTAGTGCGCCCGTGCCGACGTTTCGTAGCCCCGTGGAGCTCGATCACGCCGACACTGTAGCGCAGCGCAACGGGTCATCGTGAGTCTGGTGTCTTCAAACCTTAGTACGTCGGTTCCATCAGTACCTGACAGTATCAAGTCTCCAACACAAGACTCAATGAGTAGCCCCTGCTCTGTGGTCAACTTGTTAGTGGGGTAGCCTGCGAGGACCAGAGGCACTTTTTTATCATCGTTTACCACGTCCCTGTAGGTCGGTACCCAATGAGTTTTCTTACATGGAGGTTCTTGACCCTTGTCCTCAAGTTTTTGAGCTTCGGTTCCCTTTGACTTTTTCAAGTCATCGGTTCCTTTGTCTCCCTCTTTTGGTAGGTTCTTCTGTCCCTCCATGTTTACTCGGCTCCTCTTCAGCTTGCGCCTCTGACTGCCGCTCAGTTTCTCAGGTCTAAGTTTTAGACCCTCGATTTTGTCAGCTACTGCTCCCAGTTGATCTTGCGATTCCTGGTCTACATTTGCTGACGTTGCTGTCTCTTTGCTAGTAGACGGTTCACCAAGTGTCCCGTTGTTGGCATTGAGACCTTCAAGTTCGGCGATTCTTCTGCGAAGAGTCGCCAGTTCACGATCTTGTTCCAACAGGTTGTCCGTAGGATCCCCGATCGTCACAAGTTCGTTGTTTTGTGGTTTTTCTATGTTTTTATCCATATAGTTCCCACGAGAAATAAAGGTCCGTCACAGCAGAGCTCGATACTGTGATAAGGCTGTATTCTCTATGGTGCGCCAGGTGCCATAGAGGATCCCAATGGTCACTTTACCTTTCGGCTAACTACCCTGTGACAAGTTAGCAACCCTTTCACTTGGTATGGCTGGGTTAGGGGGGCCTATTCGCTGTTAGCAAGCAGGTATGCCCAGGCCTACCGGTCCCAACTAACCAAAGTCATAACCGGCTAATAGCAGTGGTAAGTGTTGCCACCCCCACTGAAATAACTAGGGTCCGCGGGGTTGTTAGTAATCCTTGCGGGTTCCCCTGCGGGAAAAAGGGGAGGTAAGTAATTCTTTAATCCTGACACAGCATTCATTTTTCACGTTATTATTACTTTATATTTTACGCTGATGATGTAGCATTTTACCCTTAAAAAATAAAACATATTTGATTGACCTGAGATATTAAATTATCTGGTGATGACTACTAGAGGGTTAATCTAATATTATTTTAATAAACCCTTTGTAAATATAACGTTTATTGTTTTTTTTGTATTTGTCACTAATTTTTCCGGACCGATTTTTTTCAACGATATGTCATAAGATTACCAATCATATACAGGGTGTTCAGTAAGTCAGGAAACGGGTTTCTATTGTTCTATTGTTACAAACAATGAGAACAATAGAAACCCGTTTCCTGACTTACTGAACACTCTGTATAGTTGAATACATAACTTTCAAAAATTAAAAATAAAAAAATTCCCTCATACCCAGTAAATGGAGGAATTCTTCAAAATTATTAAGGTTTTTAAAATTGGAAAATTAAAACATTAATTTATAAGCTTACTAGAGTGAGTTTTAATAAAAATAAAATTATTTATTTCTTTCAAATACGCATCGATGCATTTTATGACACGTAATTACGAACTTACTTCGATTTTTAAAACAAATAAAATAACTATGAGACGACTAAAAAAATCCAAATTCAAATTATAATATTTCAAATATAAAAAAATCATGTCTATTAAGGTTTTAACAAAAGTTATTTTCAAATCTTCGACATTGAAATAAAAAGACAAATTCCAAATATATCACAACAGTGAGTTTGTTGTTACTTTCACATATTTTAATTTACCTTTTTCAGCATTGCCCTAAATTATAACACCGTAATTAATAAAGCATTAAATTAAAGCTATGAAAAATGTCCTAAAAGTTTATATATTTAATATATTTTTTAAAAACTTGACTTTATAAATTGGTTTTCCCATTAAAACCATTAAATATCTAACATAAGCTATCAACCTTAAATCAAAAATAATAGTTAAGTATTAAATAGACTCCACACATTTAATCTCTTCACATTAGAAATTAATAGAATTGCAATTACCAAAATGACATTAACTGGAGTATTACTAAAATTATTCTTATTAAAAATTATGAAGTATACATATGTTGATTTAATTAGATTTAATTCCACAAAATTGTTATCAAACCAAACTTTAAGTTGATTTATTATTTCAGATGCGTTAATTAACATCATACAGTTAGACTCACCTATTCAACAAATCTAAAAAAATTCACACATTAATTAAAATCAAAAATACTATTTGTGTTGAATGTAAATAATAGGAGACCTAAAAAAGTCCATTAAAATTCACTCCATGTAGTAAATATATAATTGAATCTTTAACATTAATAACTTAGGTTCTATCCGTTAGGTATGATTTAAATAATTTTAATGAATTTTGTCTGAGAAATGCTATTTCAATTTTTTTAAGAAGTAATTCATAGTTAATTAAATCAATAATTTCACATATAACTTTTTTAGTTTGACTTAAACTATTCTTAATAAAAAACCCAGCACAGGGGGTTTGAGGCACAGTGGTGACGTGGCATAGATGGATCAAGTATAATAATATCTGACAGTGATTAAAATCACTATCAAAAATAAATGCTTCGATGCAAATCTTTAAATAGTGTTTAATTTTAAAAAAATTGGTGTTTTATTCCAAAAGCTACTTGATCTGCTGGTTCCTTATTAATATCTCGATTAAGATAAAGTATGTCGAATGAAAAAGGGTTTATTAAAAAATATTATTTCTCATAAAAAAATTGTGTGGATCCATAAACTTTTCAATAAGTTATAGCATTATAAAGTTAAATATAATATAAATAATAAAATTGAAAATTTTCACACAAAAATAGCATTTGGTAGCCGTTTCCACCATGAAGACAAGTCCAGAGGTCAAATTTTTTTTTCAAATTAAAGTACATTACATTATCTTTAATTTAATATATATATAAAAGTGTCAGACCTTCCGGAACATTTTCAAAAGTTANTACATTATCTTTAATTTAATATATATATAAAAGTGTCAGACCTTCCGGAACATTTTCATAAGTTAAGTATAAAAGTTAATTTTTTGTGAAAAAGTTGTCATTTTAAATTCCCCCCTGTGGGCAGAAAAAAGGTCAAATTTACAAAAAAAATATACCAAATGATAGGTAAAGACATCAAGCATCTATAAAAAAAAATTATATTCATATGTTCATTTTTGAAAAAGTTACGACAATTTTTAGTAAAAAAAATTGAAAAAATTTCGAAAATTAGCTATTTTTAAATTTGTAATTTTTTTGGAGGTTTCCCCCATTTACGGGGAACGAGGGAAATTTTTTCAATTTTGAAGGGTAATGTCTTCGACTAGATACGATTTGTGATCTTTTGGCGTATCATTGAAAGAAATCCGTTCGGTGAGAGCTGAGGAAAAGTGGAAACAGACACAAAAAAAAAAAAAAAAACACATCATAGTAAAACCAATTCCTTCTCAGCTTCGCATCGAAGCTAAAAATTAACCTGAATTAATATGTCAACATTCAATTTTCCTATTTGATAACAATGTAAGATTTCGAGAATAAAAATATTATTATTACTTAAAAATTGAATTAGTCTACTTTTAAAAAACCTTTTTTAATATTTTAATCATTTATTTTATTAGACAGACATTCTACACTGTAATTAAGACTATGTAAAATAACAATTTGATTCGAATCATGGTACTTACAAATACTGTACAAATTAATTCTATTGGATCTCAACGATGGATGTATAAACTACTTGTATCTTCTGCATTTGCAATGAATACTAATTATCAGTATTATGATTTCGTTCAGCACATAGCGTATTTTGGTAGTTTGAACTGGTTTTTAGTGAGTATAACAAACATATGCAGTATTACTTTAACGAATAAAATAATACTATTAAATATTATTAAGTCAAAATATTTAATTTCTTTTTTTATAAAGAAAAAAATTTACAAATTTACAAATCTATATTTATGTCCAATTTAAGGATAATCCAATGTTTCAAAATAAGAACTTGAAATAAGTAAAAATAGGTTGATATTAGAGCATCTGTTGATAAATATAAATCCACAGTTTAAAAGCAACTGTTTTGATTGCATTTGTTTTTTATTTTTTTTACGATAATTCAATTATTTTCAGTCGAGTTAAATGTAAGTAGAATTAATGAAAATGTTGCTTTATTTTTAAATATAATTTTTCAATAAACAAACTTATTATCTTATAGTATAAATTAATCGCACTTATAAAAATAAAATAAATAGTAACATTAAATATATATTTATCGTCATATAAATAATATATCGATAGCACTGCTAGTATTTACTTATTCATCAATAGTATTAGCATATGTATTAGAATTAAAGTAGTGTACGTTAACTATATAATGTATAAAAACATAATATGTTTTTATACAGTTATTGAATTAATAATAAAAATCGTACAATACAATGGACAAATTTTGTCCATTACTTGTTATTTAATAACAACTAAATTATCATTAAAATATTATAATTTGTATTTCAGGTATCTTTGGGGTCATCAACGATTATTTTAACTGAGGCTAACATAACCGTTAATATGGTTTTGGAACTTTTGGTTTATTTTATAGTAGGATTAGTGCAATCATTGATAATATTAATGCTGTTAATACAAAAAAAAAAAATTACTTTTACATTTACATCAATACAAAACACGTTCATAAAATGGTCCATAATTAGAAAATTTGATCCTAATATATCTTACAATAGAAATACAAAAGTTATTTATATCGTAATTATAACATACATAATTGTGATTGCTGCATTTATCACTGGACCATTATTAGCACTTAATTATGATCAATATAACCTTCCAATTGATCATCATTCTCATTGGATTCTTTATTGGCCAAAAGTAAGTAATTTTTTTTGAAATTACTAAATAATATAATATGAAAATAATTTCCATATTATTATGTTGACAATTATTAGCTCTAGAAATTTCCCTAAAAATATTATATAACAATACTAATTCGACTAAATTATCAGCCCAACGTCTATATGACAACTCATGAAGCGATCAGTATTTTGAAAAAATATACGCAATTTACGAATAATATTTTATGACATAGTACGGATAGAGGCATGAACAAATTAAAATCCAATAAAATTCAACGGCTGTACAGATTTTCCCACTAGGTTTTGAAATCTTTTATAACTTATAATCCAGCAAATATTTTTCTTTTCTTATTTTTTAGCTTCGATGCGAAGCTGAGAAAGTATTAATTTTACCATGATGTGTTTTTTTTTTTTTTTTTTTTTGTCTGTTGCCACTTTTTCTCAGCTCTCACTGGACCGATTTCTTTCAATAATACGTCAAAAGATCACAAATCTTATCTTGTTAAAGACATTACCCTTTAAAATTGAAAAATATTCCCTCGTTCCCCGCAAATGGGAGAAATATCCAAAAAAAATTACAAATTTAAAAATCGGTAAATTTTGTCATTTTTTTCACTTTTTTTTCTTAAAACTTCCATAACTTTTTCAAAAATCAACAAATCAACATAATTTTTTTTATACTAAAACTTTAGATATGTCCCTTTCATTTGATATCATTTTTTTGAAAATCTAACACTTAACCTGCTCATTGGGGGGGGATTTAAAATAGCAACTTTTTTACAAAAACTAACTTTTTCAACTTAATTTTTGAAAATGTTCCAGAAATACTGCGTCCTTTAAACATATATCAAATTAAAGCTTATTTTATGTACTACAAAATGAAAAAAAAAATTTGTCTCGATAACCTATCTTCTATGCGCAAATGGCTACCTTATTCAAATATATGCTATTTTTCTATTAAAATTCTAGGTTTTGTATTTTATTTTATTTTAAAATATCTTATTAGGAGAATATATTGACTTTCATGAATACTATATAATTAAATTGACATAGAATAAAGTTCATAAGACATAAGAAATTAAACTTATTAAATTTTTTTTACTTTTTTAAAGTCGAAAAAGTAATTTTGAAATTTGAGTTAGCTTAAATAGCCAATTTTTTAGCTTCGATGCGAATTTTTTAAATGGAAGTACTAATTTTTGATAATATTAAAACTTAGAAGTGATAGAAAAAGTCTAATTGCAGATTTGAATACATCTCGAAAAGTTGATTTAGAATGGTATATTTTTGTTACTGATGAAAGTTCCTTGTAGTTCAGTGCATTTATTTATAGCAACTAACAGTATTTATTGAAATTTATTGTATCAAACCCTTTAAATTTTTATACACATAAAAATAAAGCAAAATACAATTTGTTTATTATTTTTATAATTTCTCCGTTTAAATTACAATATTAAATTATTGAATATCAATTTAATACTAAATTCAATAATTATAATTAGTATTTATTCATATATTATATTTTAAAATCAAAGATCTACTAATAAGGATATAATCAAAGAAATAAGAATTGATGTTGCTTTTGGAATAATCCACCGATTTCTCTAAATGAAACACTATCTACAGATTTGCATCGAAGCGTTTCTTATGATAGTGATTTTAATCACTGTCAAATATCATCTATACT
>NW_026099572.1:11573105-11592868 GCF_025091365.1 Daktulosphaira vitifoliae | reverse complement strand
AAAAAAAAAAAAAAAAAAAATGCAGTAAATTTACATTTTCTAATTTCGTTAGAATTAATAATCTGAGTAATGAACGATAAATCAATTGATCAAATATATGCATATCGAACATTAATCGATGGTCATTGACTAGTTCGTACTTTATTAATAGACAATTCGACTGAATATCAAAGAGGACATCCCGTCATTCCAAGAATACATCGGTTTACTGTTGAAGGAACTTTTCAATAAATATAAAATAAATAAATATTTACTTATTATTATGGAAATTGGATAGTATTTTTGATTTTCTAAAAATAAATTTTTAGTACTGAGATACCTCACAACACCTTATTTATTGAGTTATAAGAATTTTAATACATTGAGTGAGTAGAGTACATACTAATGTATATTTTGAAATGACAGAAAAGATTTTTATTTGGACGGTGTACACCCTATCTCCTAAAAACCTATCTCATAATAAATTAAAGACAAAAAATTATAAATGCCATACCAAAAAAAAATCCTAAGCACTATAATATTATTTCTATTGTATATAATTTTAGTTGAGAAAATAATGAAATGTTGACACGTCACGTAATAGCATGTATGGTCACCCATCCGTAAACTACGGCGGTTGGCGTGGCTTAACACTAGGTTTTAACACTATTGTATCTACCACGCCACACCACGCTTTTTGTTATTTATACATATAGACGATCCTAATACCGCGTAAAGACTATATTAAGAATGTTAAGATTAGAATCACAAAATTATATATATATATATTTATGGGCAAATCATTTTTATTATAATCTTGATAATCGACCAAAAATGTTGAAACAATCTTTCAGGTTTTTAATGTGGGCGATAGTTATATTAATTATAGTATTTTATACATTCTGCAAGTCATATCAAGTTTTTATTCATCATTCTCTACCTTCTTATATAATTTATATCTGGTTATTTATTTATCCGAAATCAAACATCAATTTAAGTTGCTCGAAATAGGGTTACAAAGAACATTTCATCTTCAAGAAAATGAAAATTTTCAGGAATACTTTATTGGATGTGTATGCCAACACCAAGAAATTCTTAAGTAAATATCGTTAAACAATTCTATGATAGCAATTTAAATAATTTAACTTTTATCAATGTATACAAAAAAATATATTATATAAATATTATAAATATATTCAATATTTAAAATATTTTAGGTCATTAAATGAGTTCAAATTATACTTTAAATATATACTTTTTGGGGAAATTATTTGTGCACAATTTTTATTTTCCATAATAATATTCTGCATGATTAAGGTTTGGATAGAATATGATTTCCATTTGTAACAATTGTTTATGGTGAGACAGCTTATTTATGATTAATTCATCTTTATTATTTTCTACTAGGTTGACGCTTCTACTGGCTTTGTATTAAAATGTAGTGCAGTATTATCTTATTGGCTCATCTTATATATCTTTAAGTGCGATTATGGAGATGACATAATTTCTGTGGTATATGCATAAATATATAATTTTCTTTCAAATGTGTTTTGAATTTGAATAACAAAATTTAAATAAAAAAGATTAAATATAATTAAAAACTTTTTTTAATACGATAATTTATGATTTTATAATCCCATTTTTTTTAAATTTATTATACAGAGTGATTTTTTTATCATAACCCACTCAATTACTTGCAGAATAATAATAATTTAAACATTTTTTTTTTTTATCTTTAGTTACACATTATTCTTGAATTTTTAACTATGTAATACTTTTTAAGTTCATCCCTTATGCCTTGGAAGGGGGTCAACTTTGTTTTTTTAAATGGTAACACATATTTTTAATTTAATAAAATGTTTGAGTTTTTAATTTAATAGTAAATGGCATTTGAATTTTTAATATAACTTAATTCGTTTATTAGATATAATCATTTAAAGTTTCAAATTTTTGAATTAATATACAGGTATAATACACAAGGGATTACAAATATATGTAGCTAATAATTGATTTTTTATGATATTGCTATCACAGTCACGGATTGTTTATTATCAATTATGACTATCAGTAGATATACTTTTTGTATTGTCAGTTAGTGTATTTATAAACTCACAACAATGTACCTTACTATCATTGATAATAACAATGCTGTGTACCTGCTAATATCGATGTCATAAAAAATCAATTAGCTACCTGTATTTGTAATCCTTGTGTATTATACCTATATATTAACTCAAAAATTTGAAACTTTAAATGATTATATCTAATAAACGAATTAAGTTATATTAAAAAATGCCATTTACTATTAAATTAAAAGCTCAAACATTTTATTAAATTAAAAATATGTGTTACCATTTAAAAAAACAAAGTTGACCCCCTTCCAAGGCATAAGGGATGAACTTAAAAAGTATTACATAGTTAAAAATTCAAGAATAATGTGTAACTAAAGATAATAAAAAAAAAAAATGTTTAAATTATTATTATTCTGCAAGTAATTGAGTGGGTTATGATAAAAAAATCACCCCGTATAAAAAAATATTTTACGTTGTCATCAAACTATTTAATTATTTCTATTTTTATAGCATAAAAACATTGCATTTAATCTGTATAGCGAGGAATATTACAATTTATCTAATGAAAACAAAAAAATGGTAATAATAATGCTTCAGCGAACACAAAAAGATTTGTTACTTAACTCGGCTATTATTTCTAATCAAGTGGCTTCAAGGTCAACACTTTTAGACATGTTTAAATTTGTTTACAAATGTCTTAATTTCCTTTTGAAATTTTGATGAAAAATTTTTCGTATTTAATGAGTTTAACAATTATTATATAATATGTTAGATGTAGCTTACATAATTTAATAAACTTAAAAATGATATTGTACTCCGAAATTTAAGTAGTATTTAAAGTTTATCTTTAAAGAAATGAAAATCATTCATAAAATTGATTAATTTTATGTATGTTTTATCACACAAATAAAATATTAGTTGATGATTCATAAATTCAAATTAATGTTGTAAAATTTCTATGGATAAATAAAGCAATTTTTATTTTTATTTCAATACGCTTTTTACGCTTATAGCATACTTTTTTTCAAGTTTTTTTAGAATATAATATTAGTTTTTCATGTTGATTTTATTGGCCAATTTTGAATTTTGGAGGTATTTTTTGTGTCGCTATAAAAAATAAATTACCCTAACAATTGGTATTCAAAATAAATCATATTTATTTTGAATAAATATGATACTTTTTAAAATATATACAAATACTTAAGTTTGGCTTGAACCGAAATCAAGTATTGGCCGATATTGACGATGTTTGAAATTCGAGCATAAAGCGATTATGTTATAATTCAAATAACAAAAATTAATAAAATAAATAAAGAAATAAAGAAATTTATGGTGTTTGAATTTTGTATAAGGTATATATATATCTATTTTACATGTACTACAATACCTTAATTTATTTATTTTAATAGAATTATTTATTCTTAAATAACCTGATCCGGAAATTGAATCTTAATTTCATAAAGGTTATGATAACTGTCATAAAACTCTTTAATGAACTCGAACTTTACTCAAAACCGTTTTTCAAAAAGGTTCTTAATATCAGGAGTAATCTATTTAACCATGATGTACTAAGTAAGTGTATCACAAATAACTAAAAATTGGTTTTTGATGGTCAACAAATGTATTGAAGTGTATTAAAAACTGCAATTATTGTTTAAAATAAATTATAAAAATGTAATAATAAATTGTGAAAGTGTATTGATTTTTAAGATACATTTCTGATAAAAGATTCATTACTAAAATTACCCAAAAGGTATTTAATTAATTAATCTAATAATTAATACTTAAATTGTTACATATTATACTTACCTTAAAAAAATAATCAGATAAAAAAAGACTTAATCAGAACCCTTAAAAAAGAAAAGTTTAAAATCACTAATGAACCTGAACCACTTTAACCCTTTCAGACCCAGGTTACACTATGGTGTACCTTTTGTTTGAATATAGGTATATTATTATAATTAATATTAATGATATTATTATAAAATAATATGCTTCGTGACGAAAAGATTTTCCAAATGTACCTGGTTGTAATATTAGCATTGTAAAATGGTTCGACAACAAAGCAGTCAATTTAGGATTTAATTTCATAGCATCTGGAGAAGTAGGCCGTGTAACTCGTTAGGATAAAAAAGAAAAACGGTTTGTTGATATTGAAAAGCCCGAAATAGTGAGGTTATATAATACATCGATAGGTGGAGTTGATAAATTAGATCAACTTATAAGTTATTATCGTATATTTATACGATCTAGAAAATGAACCCTGAGAATGATTATGCATGCATTCGATATGGCGATTTCTAATTGTTGGATCCAATATAAAAAAGAAACTGAAATTTTGAAAATACCAAAGAAAAAAATAATGGATTTAATGGATTTTCGAATGAAAATCGCTGGAAATTTAATTTTAGTCGGAAAACCCATCACTCCCAAAAGAAGAGGACGTCCATCAGGAGAGCAGCGAGAGGAGTTACCAATTCCAGGGCCACTGTTGAAGAAAAACAAAGCAGACTCCGTACAACCAACTCAAGAATATCGTTTTGACAGATTAAACCACATACTCGGTTTTGATAATCTCAAAAATGCTACTAAGTGTAAAAATAAAAAGTGTACAAGAAAAACATATTATTATTGTAAGAAGTGTGACTGTTATGTATGCTTAAATAAAATAAGTAATTGTTTTGAGCAATATCATGCAGAGTAATATTTATTTTAATTTTACTTTCTATTTTTTTTTTAACATAACTTGTGATATTACCTACTATGAATTGTATTTATGTTATTTTTATTTTTAAATATTTAATAAATAAGGTTTGTTTTTTATATTTAAATACTTCAGTGAACGAGATTTGTTTTTTATATTTATGAGTTTTTTTTATTCTTAATGATTAATGAGTTGTTTTTTTTTTTTACTTAAAGGAAAATTTAATATTGTTTTTTATATTTAAAAAGTTTTTTTAATAAACGAGGTTCGTTTTTTTATTATGTGAAAAATTTTTTTTTTCTTTCCACTAAATTCCGAGGTACATTATGGTGTACCCATCCGTAAGTCTTTCAATATTTGTCCGATTTTTTTCAAACCTAGATTAAATTATTCGTGGATACATAACTATAAATAATTGATAAAAAAAATTTTTATAACATTACACAGAATAGTCGGGTCTGAAAGGGTTAAAGCTAGTTCCTAAAAATCTTAAAGATACCTGGTTAGTTATCACACCATCTCATAATAACCAACTAATAAGATTTTAGCTTTAGGTAAAATTTATATATATATAGGCTTTAGTAAAATTGTTAAAGAAAGATAATTTAAATAAAAGTTATTCATACCCATGATTTCTTATTTTTACTATTTCATTATTTGTGGATCTTGCAAAAAAATTTTAAAATTTTATAATAGTTCATTTTTCCAGTAGCTTTAAAAATTAATTATTTTCAAAACATAATTAATGTAATATTTACTTTTAAATTTATTCTTTATAAACATTACATCTATTGTAACGTGACAAAATGTGAATGTTATGATATTGATAGATTACTGTTTTGCTTTGCTAATGGGCGCGCGTACGTTATATCCGGCCGTGTAATCAGAAAACTGTACTGTTGCTGTCAAGGTGAACGCTATACACACAATATTCTTTATCAGTTTAACAATCGTTCCCTATATGACACATACACTGGNCTATATAAGATAAATTTATCTCTGACTATTATTTATATATTTTAATACTCAATAATATATCTGTAAATGTTATACCAATTATTTTTGTCAAAAAACATAAGAATTAACATGAGTTTATAATTTATTAATTGTACACTACCGCTGCTCAATAATTAAGCAATAGTATAATTTAATAACTTAAAAATAATTTAAATGACAATTAATATTTTAGGTTTTTTTAAATAACTTCAGACTAAGATTTTTTTGTTTTATCTATAACAGTGTATTTTCTTATAAAAAATTGATGTACTTTTTAAATATATATTCAGTAAACAAAAACTTTTTGGGACTTGCTTAAAAATCTTACCAAATAAGAATTTAAACTGTTTAAAGTAATAATCGAGCCCAAACCAATGTTTAATTTATGATCTACTAAAATCTTCCGCTTTTGCAAAAAAAAAAAAACAAGTCATCTCATTGGTGTTTATACTTATCATGTGCTATATTTTTGCTTATTTAATTAAAAATTAGTAAATTTAGTTGAATAATTTGACATAGTAACTTATAAAATAAAATACATTTTAATATATTTTTTGGCTTTATAATTGACATATTTATATAAATTTATTTATTATATTTATTGCTTTTATCATATTATTAAGTACAGTTATCGAGTACATTTTCGGTCTATCCCTTAGGCATTATCATGTTATCTTCTTTTTTTAAGACAATGTACTTATTTTAACAAGCTTTTAAATATATGAAATGATTTAATTAAAAAAAATACTGACTGATAATTACTTTTATATTAGTGCGTCAAAAATAATGAACATTTTTATGACTTTAAAAAAAAAATTCAATCAAAATTAACTTAGAGGTTGAAAATTTAATGTTTTATTTTCCATATACTCTTATAAAGCAGCCAAACATCATACGGGCGAAGTATGTCTTAAGAAATCGTAATATTTTGATATATAGTGAACATTGACTAAAAAATGTTTCTTAGTGTTATACTTTATTTTCATTTCATTTATTGTTTTTATAGTTAAAAGTAATCGTTATTATGTTATTCAAAAGTGTTATTAATACACCCACCGTAACAATACCTAATTAAAAAAAAAAAATGTTTTGAAATAATTACATTATGATGTTTGTTTTGTTTATCTAAATATGGGTTTCACACCAATATACTCCTAACCCGTGTATAGTGTATAATTAATATTTCCTTCAATTATACAAAACTCAAATAAATAAACAATAGTTATTTTATGAAACTAAAATCACATATATATATATTTATAGTATTCTCATTCATTTTAGAGCGTATTTTTTACACTGAAATATTGGTAGTTTTTAGATTGAAAATATTAAACGGTTTATGCAATGTTATATTATACCAAATTTACATGTATTGCTTAAATTACAAATAAGTCTTATAAAGAAGTTTAAGTATTTAATAGAATGATAGAAAATATAAATAGAATACTTCAATAAGGCTTATGGAAAGTATGAGTTATAATATGCTAGAACTTTAATCTAATCATGAAGACAGGTATCCGTAAGTAGAATCGGTCTATAAGTTTTCACGAAACTTTAATTAGATTTAAAAGAAGTGCTAACTATAAATTACAAGTAAAAAATGAAGAAAAGTCATGTCAAAAGTGTTACTTATCCTGAAAATTGTCGTTGGATATATGATCTGTTATTATCTTCTGCATTTGCCATAAATACAAATCATCCGTACAGCCCCTACTTTCACCATATCGCGTATATGGGTATGTTAAATTGGTTATTGGTGCGTATAAACTAAATAGTTTAATTAATATAAGTAATTACTAAACAGAGAGATCTATACATGTTCTGACAACAGTGGCGGTCAAATGAGCGGGAATTAAAGGTATAGATCCTTTTATTTATTTACTCTTTCTGGCATTTTTGTACAATTTTTTTTAATTTACTTGTTAATTAACGGTATGAAGCGTTGATCATGTTATGAATATATGGACAGAAGGTAACATAATAATCACATACTCAATTATTCACATACATTATTATTGCTATTGAACTTTTACAATGAAAATTATTATCTTAGAATTATTGCCTATAATTGAAATTTAAATCTTCTTTCCATTCCTTCACAGCTTACGCTTAATAGGTATGTACTGTAAATTAACATGTAAAAGTTAAAATATTACAAATTATAAAAGATTTAATAGTCTAACTACTGTACAATAATGAAATAATTTTTTTAACAAAATTTTTTATAAATCTACTTGACGAAATAACGAAATCTTGTTTTATTTTCTAATTCAATTCGTAAATTATTAATAAAAAAAAAATATTTTTTGTAAATCTTATACTATTAATTATTATATTATTAAAATCCTAAATTTAATAAATTATTTTAAAAAATATATAATAATAAGACTTATTAGAACATGCAGACCACTCTGTATAATACTTTTAAAATAATTAATAAACTTATGTTAAATAATTTTTAGATGATTCTGACATCAATTATTGTATTTATAACTGGAAAAAAATCAACCACCAACGTTAATCTGGAAATGTTTGTTTATGTAATATCAGGAGTTAAACAATTTTTAATATCTGCATTAATGCTATCAAAAAAAAAAAAAATTTTCTCAAATTTTAATTCCATTCAAACTACATTCACGGCATGGTCGATTAGAAGAGAATATGACCCTAATTATTCTTATAACAATCATAAAAAAGCTTTTAAATATACTCTGATGGTTTATACAGTACTATTTTTAACAATTTCAACTGGACCAATATTGTCAGTTAAATACGACGAGGGTAATTTGCCTCTAGACCATTATTCACACTGGATAATGCATTGGCCAATGGTATGAACAAAAATAAATATTATTCATTTATTGTACTTATTTAATTACATATAAATGAACTTATTGAATTTCAAATCTCTATGTGTTTGTTCAAAAATAATTAAAAATTAAAAAAAAAAGTTTATTTTTTTTTGATCAACCAAGTTTAGGATAATAGAATCACTTTGTAAATACAGGATAATTGATTTATCATTGACCACTAAATATCTCTTAATAATAATATTTTAGAGAATTTCTTATTAGCTTATTTAAGTAGTATTATTTCTTGAATTTTAAATGTATTAATATTTTTTTACATACATCTTGTCCCAAATAAGGATACTAATTTTTTTTGTACTCTCATAAATTTCTTTGGTTTATTTTATATACAATAGAGAATGATCTAACAAAGATATTGTCTTTTCAATAAAAACTTTTGATTATGTAGTTTAATAATTGAATATTTTATACTTAAGTGGGAATGAATTAAAATTGACTCCACCCTAGAAAAATTATATTCTAAATGCTTTTTTTTTTTAGGTCATCAAAATAAATGATAATTATTTTATTTATAGCTTATTTCACATCCTACAATTTATATCATGTTTTTATATTTCGTTTTCTACTGTTATACTTATTAATTTATCTATCAAAGTTCAAACAACAATTTAAATTACTAGAAATAGGATTGCAAAAATAATTTAATAACAAATAAATGATTTTACCAAATAAAATTATGGTGAAAAATTATTTAAATTAAACTATAAAATGTCCAAAATATTACTATTAATATATTTTCATAGCTTTGCTGATTTTTCATAATTTTTAATTAAATTTATACTGATGTATAATTTTATAATAACATAAAATTGTATTTTTATGTTATTTATTATATTTAGTATAAATGAATTGTTCGATAAAATAAATAATTGAAAAGTATTTAATAGTCAACTGTCATTTATAAATATTTTCAAAAATATTATATATTTTAGCTTAAACTTTATTTTTAAAAAAGATTTAAGTTTTTAAGATAAGTGAATAATTTATTTTCTACTTGTAATATATATAAATGCCAGCCAAATTGCATAAAAATTTTTTTTTTAATTTTGAGCTTACTATGGACCTACTAGAAATATATCATATAATGACGCTTACTATGATATTCACCTTATCAATTTTCGACTTGAAATTTTGAAACTAAAAAATTTTTATTCTACAGTAAAATCCAACTAATTTGATATATTAATCATAATATTTGACCTAAAATTGATAATCAGAAGCCATTTTGTGTTTTTTGAAGTATTTTTGGGCAAAATACTAAAAATTCGTTGAGTGACCCATACAATTATTTTTATAAATTTCAAATCTTCCCAAAATTCCTATTTTAATAAATATAATTAAGTTAAAATGGTTCTCATTAAAATTTCGAAGATCGACTTTTATTGATCCTCCCTAATGCATATTTTTATATCTGGATGAGAGAACTAGGGTAATAAATAAATGCATATTGTTAACACAGGATGCATCTTACCACTAACATTTAAAAACGTTAATAACTTTCACAAAAATTGACATCAACCAATCATTTTCTTAATTACATTGTTTTTTATTATATAAGCTAGTCGTCACATACATTTTTCTATTTAAAAAAATAAAGTTGACATTTTTATTAGGTATAAGATATGAACTATAAAAGTAATTAACAATTAATAAATCATTAATTATGTGAAACTAAAAATTATTGGAAATATTTATCTTAACATAATTATTATTTTAAAAGTTATCGAGAGGCTAGCATGAAAATAATCATTCTTTATATATATATAAAGTGATGGAACTTCTTATAGTAATATTAAACGAATTATGTTCAAAAATATGTTCTATGGTAAATAGTGACCCATCTATATGCGCAACACCGCCACATTAATATCATAATTTACTATTTTTAGTAACGAATAAAGATAAAAATATTTATTATACTAGTAATTTTAAAAGTTTATACAAAAAATGGCCATACATAAATTTATAATGACTATAAAAATGATTTTACCCTACAATGATTGTTTTTAAATTTATATATTTTTTTTAGGTTGTCAATGTGAATTATAATTATTTTATTTATAGCTTATTTTACATGCTACAATTTATATCAGGTTTTTATATATCCTTTTCGACTCTTTTGGTAAATTACTATTTAATAATTTATCTATCAGAAATCAAACAACAATTTAAATTACTGGAAATTGGATTACAAAAAGCATTTAAAAAAAAATCAAATACAAAATGTAAATATTATTTCATTGAATGTGTTCGTCAGCACCAAGAACTGCTTAGGTGAATACTTATTTATATATTTTAGTACAATATCCTAAAATACTTTTAAATATTCTCACAAAAATTTTACTGATATTAACATTATATATGTACTACTTTTTCAACTTTTAAAAATATTCTGAAAATACTCCGAGCTACACACATATATTAAATTAAAACTTATGTTACGGACTGAAGAAAAAAGAAAAAAATTGTCTCGACACCTTAAATTCTATGTACAAAAGGCTTTTCTAGTTAACAAACATGATATTTATAAGTTAAAATATTCGATTTTATATTTTTAACTTTATATAGTTATAACCATTAAAAAAATATAAGGATCAAGTTTTTTTTTTTTAAATAAATAAGTTATATATAGCTACAGTATTTAGAGGGGGTCACAGGGGCACGTCCCCCTACATTTGACTGAATCATGTAAATATTTTATCAAGCAATACACTGATGTATAATATCATTAGAAAAAGTTATTTTTGGGTTATCGATAAATACATGGGTTTGTGAAGTTTTAGTCGATATAGTTGTATTATGGAGCAAAATTTGACGACACAGTTGTCCCGTTAATGTTATCACCTTTAAACATTTTTTAAGTTAAAAATTATGATATGTATTATTTTAACTTAAGTTTAAAAAAACAATAGCTCAGTGTTGACGTGGTATATTTAAGACAAGCATAAGTGATATCTGACAGTAATTAAAATTATCTATCATAATAGATACTTTAATGCAAATCTATAGATAGTGTTTAATTATAAGAGGTTGATGGATTAATCCAAAATCAACATCAAATCCTACTGTCTTAATTATAACCTGATTAGTATTATAAATTATTATTAGTTTATAAGTATAATATATGAATAAATACTTATTATAGTAATTAAATTTAGTATGAAATTAGTATTCAATAGTTTAATATTGTAATTTTTACGGAGAAATTAAAAAAAATTATTAAATAATTGTAATTTTTTTAAATTTACTACTATGGTAAACGTGTTTAAGAATTGTAGGGATTGATGAAAAATTTTTCAGAAAATAATTGTTTGTTAATTATGAATAATTACAATGGTCTACAAAGAATTTTCATCAGAGTCAAACATATACATTATTACTAAATCAATTTTTCGCGCTGATTTAAATTTACAATTATATTTTTTCTATCACATCGAATATTAATATTATTACTAATTATGAAAAAAAAAAGAGTATTCATATGTAAAAATAAAAATAACCAAAAGAATTTAGGTCAAAATGAAATTCAACAACACGTCACCGGAGGAAAACATAGGTGAAACTAGTCCCGGAATATTTTTGAATATTAGTGTATTATAGAATACCATAGGATACAATTAAACTTAATATAGTTAAAAATATTTAAATTTTAGCATCTATTCAAGCACCAAATTACACATAAAATTTAATATTAATACAAAAAACAAATAATAATTTTGATAAAATGTTGAGCTTTTTTCATAAATTTACTATTAATAATAATTATATAAGTTCCTGACCACAAACAATAAACAATAAGATTTTTTGAATCCTCATAAAATCTTCAATTTAATAATATCAATTTCAAACTTGCAAAGTTGAGTAAAAAAAAAATTTAAAAATTCAATATTTTTAAATTATAATCTTTTATAAAATGAACTATAAAGAATTAGAAAATTTTGAATCAAAATTTTGCACTAATTATTTTTAACATATTCTTCTTTTTTTTCCTCGCCTTAATCCCAACTACTCGGGGTCGGCCACTATTATACTAAACTTCCACTTGACACGATCTCCCACATCATCATCTTTATTATTTTTAACATATTAAAAATTAAAATCAATAATAACTAAAAAATAAATTTTTATTTTGTTTTTTTGTACTTTTTTTAAATATTTTTTTTTAAAAAAAGTAATAGAAAATATCTAATTGCAGATTTGAAATCGGCGCGAAAATTTCATTATGCAAAGTATATTATAGTCTATGATGATTAAAAAAAGTTTCATTTCAATTGTTGTACATTTCAATCATGTACAATTCAGTGTCAAGACGATTTCTATACTCCTATATAATTATGTATTATTTGTAGAGATCTTTAATTTTAAAAATACATTATTTACATTAATCATTAATATTAAAAAAAAATTTTAATTTTTTACTTGGATGTTCAGAAGTCTTCGAGCCATTTTTTCTTTAACGCATAATCTATAAGGTTGATAGTGATGTATATTATATACACATAGAAATTAACAAATAATATCGCTGATGCTGTTTGTAGTATTGAGAAATTAAAGCTGTGGCTAATTAGATTATTATCTAATAAATAAATTAGTTTATTATGTGTTGTAATTTAAAAAAACCCGGCACAGGGGGGTCGCGGTATAGTGGTGACGTGGCATAGTTGGATCAAGTATAATGATATCTGACAGTGATTAAAATCACTATAAAAAAAAACGCTTCGATGCAAATCTTTAGATAGTGTTTAATTTTAAAAAATTGGTGTTTTATTCCAAAAGCTACATGATCTGCTAGTTCCTTATTAATATCCTGATTAAGATAAAGTATGTCGAATGAAAAAGGGATTATTAAAAAGTATTATTAATCATAAAAAAATTGTGTTGATCTATACACTTTTCTATAAGTTATAGCATTATAAATTTAAAAATATAAAAAAATAAAATCGAGAATTTTCACACAAAATATATAAAAATGTCAGACCTTCCGGAACATTTTCAAAAGTTAAGTTGAAAAAGTTGTCATTTTAAATCCCTCTCTGTGGGCAGATAAAGGGTCAGATTTACAAAAAAAATATACCAAATGATAAGTAAAAACATCAAGAATCTATAATAAAAAAATTATATTGATATGTTCATTTTTGAAAAAGTTACGGCAGTTTTTAGTAAAAAAAATTTAAAAAATTGAAAAAAGTAGCGATTTTTAAATTTGTAATTTGTTTGGACGTTTCCCTCATTTACGGAGAACGAGGAAAATTTTTTCAATTTTTGACGGTAATATCTTCGACTAGATACGATTTGTGATCTTTTGACGTATCGTTGAAAGAAATCCGTTCGGTGAGAGCTAAGAAAAAGTGGTAACGGACACAAAAAAAAAACAAAAAACACATCATAGTAAAACAATACATTCTCAGCTTCGCACCGAAGCTGAAATAGGAACCCCTACAAAAAAAAAAATTAATAAAAAAAATTTCGCTATAAGTGCTTATGGCACAGCGCATTAAAAAAAAATTCTAGCTCATAACATGCTAAAAATAAATATACATTACCAGCCCCGAAGGGCTAAAGAAATCTGAAGGCAGGTTTAGGCGATGCCAAAATACAAAAAGATTCACATAATATTGCAGTAGTGGACATTTACGAAAAATGCATTAAATAGAACATAAATTGTTGCAATGCATACAACAAAAACAGAAATGTGAATGTACACACAAATGCCGTCCTTGAACCGATCCGAAGTAGTACACAGCTGACTATCTCGCACGCACACAAACAAATCACAACACCTTATCATGATTATTTAAATGAGAGAGCTGAGAAAAAGTGATAACAGACACAAAAAAAAAAAAAAAAATCATAGTAAAACCAATACCTTCTCAGCTTCGCATCGAAGCTAAAATTAAAGATGATACTTTTATAAGATATGAGGAATGAATATAACATTTTTTTTATGATTGATTGGTTAAGAAAAACATTGAAATAAAGGAAAACAATAAAAATTTTATTAATATTATTTTTATTTTTCGAGTAAGTAAATGGTTCATGATAATTAAATCACTCTGTATATATAACGACGAAATTCAACAACCAGGTTGATCGTCGGAACGAAACAGAAAGCATAATACACAATATTCAGTCGACAGTAACTATGTTATGGTATCAATGACGAGGAAATATGCGATGATCATCGATTGTCATATTAATAGCTGGACGGCTAATATTGAGAGAGACATAAGTTCTTCTTGTACTTAGATTTTTCATTGGATTGTCATTAAAGCATAACCAATGAAAGAATCTTTTATCTAGAATACTTTATTAAAATTTCATTAAATCAGTGTTTTTAAAAAGAAGATAAACAGTTTAAAAATTCCGTTATTTACAGATGTATAATTTTAAGATAATTGTCTAAATTTTTAAAATAAAGTGGTTTTTTCCAATATTTGGTGATTCTAAGTTCAACTAGATTCAAATCAGATTATTTTGACGTATTGATCATTAAAATCGGTCAAGTGAGAACTAAGAATTTTTATTTTTAAAATAAAGTATATACATAAGCTTTAATTTACAATATATAGAGTGTTTAGTGAGTAAGGAAACAGGACAACTGTTACAAACAATGAGGAAAATAGAAACCTGTTTCTTTATTTACTGAACACTATTTATAAAAGTGTCAGTATTTGCGGAACATTTTAAAAGTTGGAAAAGTTTTATTATTTATACGTATATTTATAGTTTTGACATCCATGAAGAAAAATGGTCTAATTTAAAAAATATGTATGCGTATAGTTTTAGTTTTAGTTATAGTTAGTGAGGTGGATATAATGCTCATGCACTCAGACCTATTGGTCCATTGTGTACACCTTTTACCGAATTGTCTTGATTCGGTTTGACACCTAAGTGTTATTACATAATATCTATTATTGTATTAAGGTTGAACTATGAAGTCAACCCCTGTAAATATCCAAAGAATCATTTCTTTCAGACAAAATTAAGTATCTCTCTAGGTCTTAGATTTTTGATATCTTCTTTTTCAGGAAAAGGTTTACTCAAGTAGTTCAATCTTAGTGTGGATAAGGCTTTATATTCACATATAATGTAAAGTAAGTCTTCATTTTCTACTCCACACTTCCTGCACACTGGTGATTCCTAAGTCCTACCAAGTACTTCCAGATTTTCCTGTGTTATTTTCTGCATCAATTCTTGGGTAGTACTTTGAGCGATTGCTCAAAGTTGTTACAACGACCAATCTTTTTTATGCAAATGGTTACAATATTTAAGAAACATATTATTTTTGTGTTCAAATTATTTTTTTTCTTTATTTAAAAATACCTTATAAGGGTTTCCCATAGTAATGAGTCAAACAATTTTTATAAAAGTTACATAAATCTAACTAATATTAAATATAAATCTTCTTTTTCTACTTCTTCATTTTCTTCGCCTTAATCCCAACTACTTGGGGTCAACCACTCTTATCCTAAACTTCCACTTAACACGATATCCCACATAATCTACACTCACATCAGCCGTCCTCATATCGAATTCAATAATATCGCTGCGTCTTTTTTTTGGTCTACTCAACCTCATCTTCCTTCAGCATTAATTTCCATAATTGTTCTTATAGCTTCCGATTCGTCTCTCCTCATAATATGACCAAATCATCTAAGTATATTTATATCATCTTATCCACGATTGACACTACACCTGTTGTTCCTTATTCTATTTTCTCTTGTTACTCCACACATCCATGGCCCTATGAAATTTTAAAATGGCTTACTTGAAATCTTGCACACAAAAAAAAACTGAAATGAGGTCCCTGACTGTAACTATTATATTTCATGTATTATACTTATAATTATAAAACTTAAAATCAGAATATAAATAAGGAAATAGGAATTAATGTATTTCAATAATATCAATAATTCTTTCTAAAAATTCAATACTGTCATAAAATACGCTTTGAAGCGTATTATGATTTTAATCACTGTCAGATATATCACATCTCTAATGCGCTGCGTTTTAATTTATAGGTATAAAACTTTTCAAACTATCAAAAATATAACCATAATATTTAATAAAATTGTTTTAACAATATACTTAATATATTTTATATTTGTTAAGGTCTTTCGACGAGTTCAAAACTTATTTCAAATACATTTTTTTGGCAGAATTGATGTGCCTTCAATTAATAATGTCTTTTCTGATTTATTGAATGATTAAGGTTTGTAAATATTGTTAATGGCAATATTATATTATAAAAGATGAAAATAATTATTATTTATGTTTCGTTATAATTATACAGGTTGATGCTTCAATTGGTTATCTATTGAAATGTTTTGGAATATTGCTTTATTGGATATTAATATTTTATTTCCAATGCCATTTCGGAGATAAAATGATATCAGTGGTATTTAAGAATATATATATTTTAATATTTATAAGTTGAAAATTTTATAAATGCATTGAAGATATTTTTGACATAATAAATAACATTTATTCGATTTTTAGTCGCGAGGTATAATTATTATAATTGAATCGATTATTTATATTTATGAAAGTCACAACTTTTTTAAAAATGACTTTTCTTAATAAATATATTCTGTAGGTATAAACGGTTAGTTAGTTTTAAAAGGATTCAACTTCATATAATACTTATTTAACTGTGATGATATAAATATTTAGTTTATTTATGAACAGTGATCAGTACCATAGTTGACCCCGTTCATAAATAAATACAAATTTTTTCGATCAAACTGTTTTGATAATAACATATATAAATAAATAATTTTTTTCTGCTATTAAGGAGAGTACTAAAAAGTCAAAAATAATAAGAAAGTTTTAGCTCTTGCATTTGATTTCATGCAAAATATAAGTCTTCCTTGTATACCCATTCAAGAAATTTTTTACTTGAGACAGCTAGCAGTTTATCCGTTTGGCATTCATAATCTGAAAGATGATAGTTCAATGATATTTCTTTGTCACGAAGGAAAAGCTCATACAGGACCTGAAGAGGTCTGTTCTTTTTTATTGAAGTATATAATTGAAAATATACCATCATCAGTTGAAGAACTGCATTTGTATAGTGACGGTTGTGGTGGATAAAATAAAAATAATCACGTTATTAGATTATTGTTAGCTTTAACAGATACAGGGAGGTTCAAAAAAATCATTTACAGATTGCCTATACGAGGACACTTTGTCCTTCCTTGTGATAGGGACTTTAGACTAATAAAAAAAGTTTTAAGAAAAACAGATAGATACTATGATTTGAAACAGTTTATGAATATGATCTGCAGCGCAAATAAAATACCTAACAAATTTTCAGTTTACTTGGTAAATAGGAATGATATACTTAATATAAAAACATGGTGGAAACTATTGTACAAAAAAAATATATTTTCATTACAAAGTCAGTGTTTGAAAACTGGTAAAAAATAACTATTTAATGTCTCATTTTATAGACAATTTGAATTCGATGCTGATAAAAAAAGTGTTGNCACTGACTTGTGTTTGAAAACTGGTAAAAAATAACTATTTAATGTCTCATTTTATAGACAATTTGAATTCGATGCTGATAAAAAAAGTGTTGTTATTGTTGGAGAACATGTAAATAGTTTGGTAAAAAAGACCTTCAAGTTTGGAAAAGAAAATTCTCTCATTTCATTTCCTTCAGCAAAAGCATATAATAAAATGTGTTCAATCCAGAATGAAAAAATTCTAGGTATACAAAAAATATTAAAATACATACCAGATAAATATTTGAAATTTTATAAACAGTTTGAAAAATGCCCAAAAAAATTCAGTAATTTATCAAACGTTTAAATTGTTAGTATTCACTCTATAACATTGTATTTTTATAAAAGTATTTTATTTTTATTCATATATTAATACTTAGATATTGTAATACAAGTTTATCATAAAGTAAAGTAACTTAAGTCTAAGTAATTGTTATATTTCAAATTGTAATGGTAAGCTTTTGCTTTACATTAATTGTTATAAAATATGTTGTTTTTATTCATGTGATAAGGAAGATATTGTGATATGTTGATTTTAATGTAAAATAAAAATTGGGAAAAATTCCTTTCAATGATTTATTCATTTTAAATGTCATACTAAAATATATCGGTTGAGTAGTTTTGGTTTACATCACTGTATTGCATACGACCCCGTTTATGATTTAGTCATTTTATTTATGAAAAGGGTCAAAGTTGTTTAGTTTATTCTCACACTGTAAGTTAAAAAATAAATTTGAAAAATTGGTAATCAGAAATTTAAATAAGTATAGAACATGAAAATTTAAAATATTTTTTATAATTTTTTTCGTGCGAAATTGTATGAGATAAATAGTTATTTTTAATTTCCCGAAAGTTTCACTTTTAGGACTTAGCACCTATCATAAATAATCGATTCAATTATATTTGATTATACTTAAATGAACAAATATGTAATAATATATATGATATATTATAATGTAGCAAACCCATTTATTCTGTCATTTTAATACTAGGAGTTATTAGCTTCGATGCGAAGTTGAGAAGGTATGAATGTTTATTTATTTATTTTTTGTGTCTATCGCCACCTTTTCTCAGTTAATATTGTATCCATTTTACTTAACGACACATCAAACGATGATGAATCGTATCTAGTTGAAGTCATTACTATCAAAAATTGAAAAAAATTCACTGGCTACAAAATTTACAAAATTAGGAGTTCCCAAAAAATAACGATATTTTTTTTAAGTTTTCAATACATGTCATTAATGTAACTCAACAATTACTAGAAGTATTTATATAAATATAAATTTATTTATAATAAATAATAGACAGTTAGTAAAATAGAGTAATATTGTTGTGACCGGGTTGGTACTGTTAGGGGCTTGTTTAATAGTTGAGGATCTTGGTCAAAACCAAGAATCGGAAGCTACCCGACGTCTGCCCAAATATCGTCCCTATCTCCTTAAATGAGTTTTAATTGCCTGAAGGAGATACAGGCAATCGTGTACCTTAGTTACAGAGGATAGATTATTAAATAAAACTAGATTATTGTTTTATGTCAACGACAAAGTAAAGTTATATTTTAGATGTTTAGTAAATATAAGTTATATGTAATGTACAATACGTCTGACCTGAATCCTAGTACAGTTGGTTAGTA
>NW_026099572.1:11561967-11572964 GCF_025091365.1 Daktulosphaira vitifoliae | reverse complement strand
AAAAGATTCAGTGAGCAAATTAACAAAAGATTCAGTGGAGAGTCGTCCAGGTTCGACCCATGAACTCTATGACTCTTGAACGAGTACCTGACTCCTACTGGCGCGTCGCCTCAGGCGGCGGCGGCCGTAGGCCCAATGCATTGAAAAAGGCTGAGCAAGCATCGAATGTTCTAGAAGGACTAGATGCTTGCCTGGTAAATACTTTATACAAAACAAAAGAGGCTTCCGTTCCCATGATTATTATATATATACTATTAAATTACATAATTACAATTAGGCAGCAAAAAGCCAGTTCACAACATACCCCCGGAGTGAAACTGAGCAGTCCCTGCGACTAAATCTAACTTAAACTAGTTTTGTACAATATCTTAACTTACGGGTGCGCTAGTTACAATACCGCCACATGCGCTTTGATGATAGTATCTTAGTTCTAAACTTACGTCTACGGGATACAGAAGTTTGATACAGTAATGATTGAGTAATACTAATTTTTCCAAAACAATTTACCCATTCATATAAATTCTCTTAAAAATAATTACATGACAAATATTAAGCTACCAAATGGTGACCACTATAAGGGTGGCTGTTACTGATGCTAGGATAAGGATAATAGGAGAAGAAACTTTCTTAAGGTTGTAATACTTAGGTTGCTGTAACCGATTAGTATACACGTAGCCACATGTTAAAAAGGTCTGGGGTTATCCAAAAATACTTTTAGTAACCTTGAAAACATGGATAAGGTAATGACAACAAATTAAATTATTTATATGAAGTCAGTTTTCTGAAAGATGAAGGACAAAGACAAAAATGAAAAAAAGAAATATATCTTCCTCCAGAAATTATTGAAAAAACAGGTGTGTCATCCAGTGAATTGTGGATTCAGCTTGAAAACTTAACGATCAGTATAGCGAGAGGCTTATGATTTTATTCGTGCGGAACTGTTTCCAAATAAATCGTATTGATCCAATCATGTATAAAATCGAAATATTAAATCACATAGTAACGAAATAGCAAGTGAAAAAGTGAACGAATTAGTAAATCGTATATTAAATCGTAAACTAGATGCTTGCCTGGTAAATACTTTATACAAGACAATAGAGGCTTCCGTTCCCATGATTATTATATATATACTATTAAATTACATAATTACAATTAGGCAGCAAAAAGCCAGTTCACAACATACCCCCGGAGTGAAACTGAGCAGTCCCTGCCACTAAATCTAACTTAAACTAGTTTTGTACAATATCTTAACTTACGGGTGCGCTAGTTACAATACCGCCACATGCGCTTTGATGATAGTATCTTAGTTCTAAACTTACGTCTACGGGATACAGAAGTTTGATACAGTAATGATTGAGTAATACTAATTTTTCCAAAACAATTTACCCATTCATATAAATTCTCTTAAAAATAATTACATGACAAATATTAAGCTACCAAATGGTGACCACTATAAGGGTGGCTGTTACTGATGCTAGGATAAGGATAATAGGAGAAGAAACTTTCTTAAGGTTGTAATACTTAGGTTGCTGTAACCGATTAGTATACACGTAGCCACATGTTAAAAAGGTCTGGGGTTATCCAAAAATACTTTTAGTAACCTTGAAAACATGGATAAGGTAATGACAACAAATCAAATTATTTATATGAAGTCAGTTTTCTGTAAGATGAAGGACAAAGACAAAAATGAAAAAAAGAAATATATCTTCCTCCAGAAATTATTGAAAAAACAGGTGTGTCATCCAGTGAATTGTGGATTCAGCTTGAAAACTTAACGATCAGTATAGCGAGAGGCTTATGATTTTATTCGTGCGGAACTGTTTCCAAATAAATCGTATTGATCCAATCATGTATAAAATAGAAATATTAAATCACATAGTAACGAAATAGCAAGTGAAAAAGTGAACGAATTAGTAAATCGTATATTAAATCGTAAACTAGATGCTTGCCTGGTAAATACTTTATACAAGACAATAGAGGCTTCCGTTCCCATGATTATTATATATATACTATTAAATTACATAATTACAATTAGGCAGCAAAAAGCCAGTTCACAACAATATGATAAAAAAGGCTAGGAAAGTAATATGATTTAAAAAGATATATAGACAAAATAAATCATTGATATTACAATAAATATAATTCAAATTGGAAAGCAAGCTGAATGAATGTAGAAAAAGAATAGTGTATTAATATAGAGGAACATTGAATTTTAAAATATTCTTACTATATGATAGATAATTTATGATACAATTTTAAAGTTTATTATTATTAATAGATATAACTATTAATATTAAATATAAATTATGACATTAGTTACATTAATAATGTTTATTAGTAAAGTCATGATACTAATTTTTATAAGAAAATGATAAATTACAATACCGTGGTAATACAATTTAGTAGTGTATGGTTTTACTTTTAATTATTACCCATCTAAATCACAAATTAGACTCTTTGCCTTCTTTTTGTGTGTCAAAAATTAAACACACGTATATTACTTATTCATAATTCAATTTTTAAATTTAAATATTTTGTTAACAGCATAGAGATATTGGTTCCAAACTGTACGATGAAAATTGCTATACGATGCCAAAAGACATCAAAATCATGGTCATAATAATGTTTCAGCGTACTCAGAAAGATTTGCAGCTAAATGCAGCTATATTTTCAAACAATGTAGCATCAAAAGTTACAATTTTAAAAACAGCAAATTTGATTTTTAAACTTATAAATTTCCTATTAAATTTTTAAAAACTCATATTTATAACAAATGCAAATTTGTGTAAATAAATAATACGATACAAGTGAAATATTGTTAAATAGTTCAATTATCAAAATATTCATATTTAAAACTAATATACAGTGTGATACGAGTTTCTGAGAAAAAAGGCGTTTTACATTTTATAACCTTTATAAATTTACCATTGCTTATTAAAAATGAATAATGCAGTTTGATTTAAATATTCTGTTTATTACTTAAACATTTTTTATACTACACAATTCACAATATATAGTCTTATCAAGTTTTTTTTATCTTTTTAAAAAGCGAGGGGTGTAGCCAACACCACATTATCAAATTTGGATCATTTTGTATATTAATATATTATCACATGTCCAATCAACTCATATTATATACCAAAATAGATATTATTCAAAATTTCATTTCAACTTGGGAAATAAAAAGCATTATACAAATTACAAAAACTATATTAGACTGTTGTAGTCTAATAGTTAATTAAAATTTAAAAACTAAGCATTGTTATTGTAACAATGTTTAATTTTAGTATAAGAGTATGAAATTTCGAAATAGTTCTTAAATTTTTGACGCATAATTTTACGAATCGCATTGTAATACAAATAACTTTCCATTAAGTAGTTATTTTCTTGTAAAGATACAACTGTTTTCATGTATCTTTAAATAAAATCGTATTTAGTTCAAATTGCATAGAAATAGAAATGATTTGTGTAAGATATATGATATTATATTAAAAATATGACCACTTAAATATTTTTGTATAAGTTATAAATAGTAATAATTAAAAATTTTTCTTTCATTGATGTTTTGTAAATATAATAAATTATATACCTGTTTTAAACTATTATAATCTATTTCATCCATAGATTATGAATCACAATCAACATAAGTAGTAAATATAAATTATAATAATACTTATTATTTTCATATTATAATGCAGTAATTATTATATAACGTAGCGTCGGGGACTTAGCAATCGTTGAATTCTATATTTATCAGTTCATTACCGTTATCAATTAGTGCTGTTAACTGGGTGGCAAAAAAGTCGTCTTAAAAATGGTAGCACAGTGAAGTCGTGGCACATAGATGATATAGTATAGATGATATCTGAAAATGATTAAAATCTCTATCATAAGAAACGCTTCGATGCAAATCTGTAGATAGTGTTTAATTCTAAGATGTTGTAGGATTATTCCAAAAGCAAAATTAACTCCTATTTGTTTTCAACATTGACTACCATTTGAACATAAAAAATAGGTCGTCGGTACAAATTTTTTTTTTTGAACTTCTAGTACATAAAATAACCTTTATCTTAACAAATATTTAAAAGACGAAGTATTCTCGGAACATTTTCAAAAGTTAGGTTGAAAAAGTTCTACTTTTTACACAAATATTCAAGTTTTCCAAAATTCAAAAATGCTTTTTATATTATTTTATATTTAATGTCAGTAAGATTCATGTAAATTTTATATTTATTGGATGACTCATTATCATGTCCAACCCTTATAAGACTATTTAATACACGACGCAGCCACCGTACATAACACGGATTCATAGATAAAAAACACTATTTTAACTAATTAAAAAATTCAAAGTCATTTTCCTTAACTTTAAGGAGGTAAAATAATTAAAATAAGTTCATATTTATATTTAATGTGAAATGAGGAAGTAGTAGATTTAATTAGTTTGAAAGAGGTATGAGAGGCTGTGACATCAATGAAAAAAACGGTAGCACAGTAGGGTCGCGGTACAGTATAGACATGGCATAGTTGGTACAAGTATAGATGATATCTGACAGTGATTAAAATCACTATCATAAGAAACGTTTCGATGCAAATCTGTAGATAGTGTTTAATTTTAAGAAATTGGTAGATTATTTCAAAAACAACAATAACTTTTATTCCCTTAATTTTATCCCGATTAGTTATTTGATTTATAATTATAATATATGATTAGTTGTATGATAGGCTAGGAACAAAAGAAGGTGAGAAAGAAATCTATAAACTTGCAAAAGTAAGAGAGAAAAGGACTAAAGATTATCAATATGTAAGGTGTATAAAATGTGTTGATAATAGGGTACTCTCGAGTGATGACAAAAAGGTGAAAAAAGTATTTTGAAAATATATTGAATGAGGAGTATCCAAAAGAAATGTTAGATAATATCTCGTGGAATGAGGGACTGGTAGATTTAATTAGTAAGAAAGAGGTATCGGAGGCTGTGGCATCAATCAAGAAGAATAAAGCAGTGGGACCAGATGAAGTGCCAGTAGAAGTATGGAAAATATTGGGCGGTGTTGGCAAAAGGTAGTTGAAGGAACTTTTAAATAAAATCTTATTTGAAGGGAAAATTTCAAATGAATGGAGGAATAGTATTATGGTCCCGATATTTAAAGGCAAAGGAGACATACAGGAGTGTGGAAATTACAGAAGGATAAGAGAATAAGAAATGAGACATTGGTATCTATAAACCAAATTGGATTTATGCCTGGTAAGTCAACAATGGAGCCAGTATTTTGTGTGAGGCAACTAATAGAAAGGTTTAAAGAAAAAAAGAAAAAGCAATGTATGGTATTTATAGATTTGGAGAAAGCGTATGATAGAGCACTGAGAGAGGTTTTAAAGTGAGCATTAATGAGAAAAAGAAGGTTTTCGGTTAGGAATAAGAGTGCACCAATGTTCTGCTTTAAGCCCTTACTTATTTTTTACAGTAATGGATAAAATTACTAGAGAAATACAAGGAGAGGTGCTGTGATGCATGTTGATGGCTGACGATATAGTATTAATAGGAGAAAATAGTGAGGAAATTAAGTCTAGAGGCATGGAAATCAGCTTTTGAAGAAAAGTTTTTAACAATACATAAGAGTCAGATTTGCTATATATATATTGTTGGGACGTCTTTCTGAAAATGTACTAAAAAGAAAAAAAATACCATTTGTTCTGGGTCAGCTTTTTGAAAATTAGTATTATCTTAAATCCGTTAATAAATCAAACATCAATTTTTGATGGGCCTATTTTTTACCTTCCAGAGACCAGAATTGAATTACCGACCCCTAGTTACTAGAATAATAAACCAAAACGCCTACTCTACGGCACTCCCTATCTACTCTACCCAATTATTACACAAATTTCTGTCCACCAGAATAATTTTATTTTTTGTACATTTTAAACAATTTAAAACTTACCCTAACGTTAACACGTCTTTAACTTTTAAATATTTTTGTACTAATTAATTACCTTTAAACAGCTGTTTTTTTTTAATTATAAATATGCCTAGTGATTAATAGTGAAAATAAATATTTACTTTGCATAGTTTCACCATAATTATTTAAACGCGTATAACCCACGACACATTTTGTAAAGTTTTTTTCGTATTTCGTAACTTCCTCATTAACTAACTCACAAATAATTATTTTTTAGTATTACTTATTTATTTCTATAAATTGCTATTCGACATTTTGAAGCTAATTTCAGTATGGACAATTTAAAGGTAATATGACAAGACAAAATATTGAGTAGATATAAGTAATGTTATACACATACAAATTTAAGTACACAGTATCATTACGTCTATAGTGTTTCGATTATTAATGAAATATAATTAAAACACAGATGTTATGTTGACGAAATATGTCAGATTATTTATTTTATATACACTTAATATATTTACATGGGGCTGGCCTGGTTTAAGGGTAAGAACGTATGTTTCGGCGTACGGGGTCTCGGGTTCGATCTCCAGGATGCAGTAATGTAGCAATTGTGAAATTATCTAGAACCTTCGTGCGTATATGCATTTTGTATAGCTTATCCATTACAAAGATTTTAGCTTATTTCATTCATTACATCACTATCTACATATATAACTACATCAATTGATATTGATTTAGTAATACCATTGGTTTGAAGATCGAACGACTTGAGTGATCTATTTAACGCTTTAAGTTTTTTGTGTGTATATGTTAGCATTGGTCTTATAGCATCGATTCTTTGATATACACGGGTACAGGTTTCAAAGTCTCTTGGTATGTAGGTACGTTTTGATAAGGATCTATTGTAGTATACTATTTTTTAAAATTCCTGCTTAGCTATTAGTTATTTTTCTTATGTTAACCTTAGGGCTTTGGCTAATTCTAGACACTCCGGTTGTTTGTATGAAAGGGACAGTCATGCTTTGCGCTAATGTTGATGGGTTGGATTGATGACTTTAGTATATTTTTTAATCTGTCTAAATCAGTTTTAGTAGGATGCTTCTTCTTTATCGTTACCTTTATCCCGATTAAGGCTCAGAATGATGGAAAGGAGAGGAGAAAATCAATGTATGTGTGTGTGTGTGTTAGCGGGTTGATGAGAACGGGTACAAATCGCTTGTCGATGGTGTAAATATATACTGGCCGAAACGCCCCGTGTGTCGTGAACGCCTAATTTTCGTTCATCGAGGTCATCTCTTTAGTGTTTTGAAATATAATGAAAACACTGATTTTATATTAAAGAAAAATGACACAATATTTATTTTATATACACTTAATATATTTACATATAATACATGTATGTCGCACTGTGTGACATACTTGTTAACTCAGTTCTATAACTGATAAATGTTAACTACAGTATTGCCACATTCCTATATATTATACAAAGGACATTTTAAGTATTTCATTTTAATATGTACGAGAATCTTCGTATGTGTATGCATTTTGTGTTAGTATATCCATCACGAAAATTCTAGATCATTTCAGAATAACTACACTCGAGTTATTCATATTAATTTTACATTTTTGTAGCTAAAAATCATTAAATCACCCAAGTTACCCGTGCCAATAAATAGACAGAGCAATTCATCCAACAAACCGAACTCTATGTCCATTGGCGTTAAAAAACCAAAGCGTTGACAAAAGTCAACAAAATTAAATTAAAGGATCAAAATACAGGTAAATATTTTTTTAAATGATTTTCTAATAAATGCTTATAGGTAAAATTACATCAGCTACTGAAACTCGGACAAATTTAAACAAAAAATCTGCTGAAACTCCTGAAATAATCGTAAACACACAAACGACGTCTACTGATAATGCACCGAACAATTTTACCAACACAATCATAAATGAATTCAAGCTAAAATATGAAGAAATAAAACAACGGCGTCATCAATTTTATAACAACGATGAAATTGTATTGTCTGTATTAGCAGACGCTTTTAGTGAAAAACTTCAAAGGATACGGACTATTCGTAAAATTGACTCTTTCGAGGCAACTAAAGAAGAGTCTAAAAAAAACTCTGTCTTCGGTAATGATAAAAATAACGAGTCTTTGCCTATAAGTCAGTTAGACACTTTAAAAAATCAATCCGATATGAACTTACTGTCCTATAAATCCTTTCCATTCGTTCCTAAGTCGGACGTTAAAAAAATTACAAATTCGGTTACTTCAAAGTCTTCTTCGCGTTATGGTACAGCGAAAGTCAATCTTGCATTGAATAAAGTGAAATTCGTGTCTGCGATCCCTGTTAAAATCCCAGGTAGTAAAGTTTTTAATGGTGAGTCAGGACATAGAGGTCATTTAGCAGCTGGCGTTCACAATGTGGATACCTCTATGGTATCATCAAAACAAAACAACACAAACAAGAAATTTGTGTCTAAGATACCAACAAGGAACAATGTTTCAAAAAATAATAATATTAGTAATAATTCAATTATTTTTATGATGTTATTCACGAATAAATGATATTAAATATTACTTGATTTTTTAGGGAATAGTTCACTTAAGGTTTTAGATTTATCTTTGAACACTGGCAATACATTAAATAGGCATGCAGTTCAATGTCAAAGATTAAACAACTGTACTTCTTCATATTCCAGTGTTAAACATCTCAATACGGAACCCCAAACCAAAAATTGTATTAAAAGGACCATTAAAATAACCACACATTATTAAAATTAATGGCATAGAAGGATAACTTTAACAATTACTGTTGTTATATCATGGAACTACTGCCTGAAATTCTTAATTAAACTTGTCTCTATATGAAAAAAAAAATGATACAATATTAATACTAGTCTTAAAGATTTTATTTCATTGTTAGTCAAAAACATCACACTAAGATTTATGTACATTAGTTGATATTTTGACAATTTTGTGTTTGTATATGGCCATAGTAGATGATCATAATGTAGTTAAGATTTAATAAATATTTATTTATACATATTTTTGTGTAATTATTAATCGATTATTAGACCATTCATGTATTACATAACTAATAATTGAAATAGTGACATGNTCATGTATTACATAACTAATAATTGAAATAGTGACATGGAAAAGATATTTAGCCCAAAAAAAAAATTTAATATTTTGTTTTTTTTATGAACAACATTATCATATCCTTAAAGTCTCTGACCAAAATAAATCTATTTTAGTAAAAATAGTTGAAAATAATAAGACGCTTGATGTGTGTATATGGGGCCGCCTCTCCCCATATACTCATTTTAGCGCCTCTCGTTGGCGCCTCATTTTAGCGCCTCATTTAGCGCCTCTCCCCATATACTCATTTTAGCGCCTCTCGCTGGCGCCTCATTTTAGCGCCTCTCGTTGGCGCCTCATTTACCTGTTATCACATTATAGTTATGTAATGTGTATGTAATGCTTATCAATGAAGCTATTTGATAAAACGTATTTTAGCGCCTCATTTTATATTTAATAACATATTCTAGCGCCTCTCGTTGGCGCCTCATTTACCTGTTATCACATTATAGTTATGTAATGTGTATGTAATGCTTATCAATGAAGCTATTTGATAAAACGTATTTTAGCGCCTCATTTTATATTTGATAACATATTTTAGCGCCTCATTTTAACATTACTTAAATTACCATTTCTCTCGATAATTTTCGAGATCAGCGCCTCCTCCCTCTTCTATGACTTATAAGTTTATTGTCATGACGTGAGAATAAATACACTGATTTTCGAGTAATTTCAGTATATTTCTTTTGTTTGTCAACTGTTAAGTTATAGTTAAAACTTAAGTGCAAAAATTGTTTTACAATTAGAGTTAAACATACTTCGAAAACAACCAATAGTCAAAAAAAGTAAGTTTTTCAAAATTTTAATTTTAGTTGTGCTGAACAAACGTATACTGTTATTGATATGATAACTTTTGCTAATGTTAATAACGTTTAATGTTAGTTTTTAAAGATTTTTCAAATTTATTATAAAACAACTAAAATATATTTTCTTATCAATGACATTTTTATTTTTAATATGATAATTAAATGATACTAATAACTATTTACATTAGCCTATTACTGTGATTTTTGTTATAATTAAATCAATGATTTTTAGATGAGTAGATGTAGTTAATAAAGAATGGTTAAATGGTATGCAAAATAAACGTAGGAAGTGTGTATCTGATCTTAAAGTTGGTGTTCAATATAAGGTTTTGGGTCTATTCGTCGTAAAATCGAAATATTCCACTCAAACACCGGTAGCTGAAGTGAAACTAGATGACGAACCCTCTTTTCAAGTTTATCTACCGTCTAGGTTTCAATTTACTCGAGAAGATTTGGCAAAAGGATTTGACGAAAATCTGAAGCTTGTTTCTAACGGACGAAAAGATCAAACTTCGAGTTNACTTGTTTCTAACGGACGTAAAGATCAAACTTCGAGTTACGATATAAAGTTTATGTAAATGAATATTGTATACTTTAAAATGATAATAATAAAGTATGGATTTATAAAAAAATATTACATGTTGTTGAATAATCAATAAAACTGTAACTATGATTGAATGCGTTATTTTAAAACTATACTTGATAAATAATGAAAGAAATATTAATAAACAATGGTAAAATTTAAATTAAAAAAAACTAAAATTTGATACAGCTTGTTTCTAACACAATATATGTACAATATTTGAAGTATGATATAAAGTCTATGTAAATGAATATTATACACTTAAAAAACGATAAGTTGATTTTTAGAAAAAATATTTGAAAATCCGACAAAATTACAATTATATTTGAACCCGTAAATCTGTACTTGTTAANAACAAAATTACAATAATATTTGAACCCGTAAATCTGTACTTGTTAAAAAAAATAAAAAAGTTACTGTTGTATTAATTGAACAATGGGTAAAAAAATCAATACGAAAAATAATATTTAGAGAATATTTTTGCTAACTCAGCGTCTACAAAAGAAATATTAAATAGCAAAAATAAACAGTAGTCACGTTAGTAAGTGTAAGTAAA
>NW_026099572.1:11546700-11561867 GCF_025091365.1 Daktulosphaira vitifoliae | reverse complement strand
AATTCTTCAATATTTATACTGCTTAAATTATTAAAACATTTTTCTTCGATACCCGACAGTGAATCGGTTTTCTTGTTTAATTGTTTTTGAACCTGTGTTGACATGTTGTGGGTTTCAATTCCAAACACCCTAACTAACACCCTACAGTCTCTTTACACTCACAGTAAAATTCAAAGTGATGATTTAGCTTTTCTTATGATACTGTGATTGGTTTAAATTTGTTGACGTTTAAAAGAAAAAAACATCTAGAGAGAATTCCATGAAGTCTAACGGATATTTTTGAATTTTTATTACGTTTCGTTTTATCCCCAATTTATTTAATACTTGGGTGCATGAACAGTTCCATCCACCTCAATAACAACAACCATAATTTTAGCAACTTATGTTTTATATGTAGTATTTAACCCATGTGAGTACAACATTTTTAACATGATTATTATAAGTTTTTAAATAATAATCAAACAGCAATTAGACGTACAAATATTTATTTTTTTCAATTAAAAATGAGTTATAATACGTTATATTATTCATCTTTTTACAATAATTTTAGTAATATTGTCGTTTTCTATTATTAAACAGTTGATTCGAAAAACCCGTTACAACTTTGAATATCATCAACATCATCGTAAATATTCTCGAAGTGATTTTCCAAAAGATCTGGTTCGTTATCGTTGTTTCTAAAAATTTTTAATTTAATTTAGTTTTATACAATAAACAAACCAAGTAAAGTATTTACCTAATATTTTCATTTGTCATTTGCATAATATCCTGATTGGTTTGATGTTTGAAATCCACTATGAATTGTTCCCAAATACGTTTAATAATACATTTATAATCGAAAGTAACGATTTCTTTGTACAATGCGGTCGATGTTTTTGACATAACTGATATATCCGTATTTTTGACGATCGAGTACATTAAATTTTCGGGTAATAGTAAAAACTTGTTTATTACTAAATCCTTTATTTTTTCAGAAACTTCTTTACTCTGCATACACAATAATTTACAAGTTTCCAATTTCTCTTTTGCTACCTCCAGAAGACATGATTTCATTTCTTTCAGAACAATTAGATTTTCTTCCGTCAATGATACACGTCCCATTCTATGTTCTTCAATACCTTTACCCGAAATCGACAGATAATTTTTCGAGAAACATTTAGATTTTACAATGTTGAAATTTGTGTTTAGATAAATTTTTGATTTACATGAATCATCCATGAACGATATCATTTCATCGATTAAATTTAAAAAATCAGTAAACTTAAAGATGTCCATCCATAAATACATAGTCTGTGTTATTATTATTACCACTGGTGAGTAACGATCGTTAATCCATGTGCAACCGATGTGTATGAATTTTCTATCTATAAAACTCAAATTGAATACAGATGTTCCCAGCATAACAAAATCGGGTTGAGATGGATACCGTGTGGATAATTTAACATTTTTTACACCTGCACTTATGTTCATATTGAATATCGCACTAATATACTTCACTAATCACACACGATTAAGACATACGACAACACAATAGGAGTTTTCTTACGTTCGACCTCGATTTATAGATATTTCTGAAGAGGGTGGGGAAGGATTTGAAATATGGTTGGTTGTTTATTCAAAGAAACAGAAATAATAAATCTCATTTGGTTGGAGAAGGGTGAAGGGTAATTTTATCTTTGCAAGTATACGGAGGGAGGCGGTGAAATATGTTATCAAATATAAAATGAGGCGCTAAAATACGTTTTATCAAATAGCTTCATTGATAAGCATTACATACACTCTCCTCTAACTATAATGTGATAACAGGTAAATGAGGCGCCAACGAGAGGCGCTAAAATGAGGCGCCAACGAGAGGCGCTAAAATGAGGCGCCAACGAGAGGCGCTAAATGAGGCGCTAAAATGAGTATATGGGGAGAGGCGGCCCCATATACACACATCAGACGCTTATTATAAGTTCGCGCAATTTAAATAGATGGTTTTTCATTCTACTATAAAATTTAAATTTTATAACAGTACTTTTAATGTTGAATGGTTTTTGAATATGCATCATTTTATATCTTTACATATATACTAGTAATTTCCATTCTTAGAGAGACGTTTTGAACATTGATTCAAGAGCCGATTAATAAATTAACAATGTGCCTCGTATACCAGTGAAATTAATTTAATTAACGCCTTTAAGGTTCTTCCATATATATATCATTGGTACCTCTTTTTATGAGTGGAGTGACTAGAGAAGATAGGATAAGGAACGAACTTATAAGAGGAAATATATATGTCAATTGTGGATAAGATGAGAGAAAATAGATTTGGATGGTTATTGAATGCGATATAAGGACAGATGATGTATGCATAGACGATGTGGTAGATTGTGTCAAGTGGAAGTTTAAAATAAGGCTAGGCCGACCCCAAGTTTTTGGGATTAAGGCGAGAAAAAGAAGAAGAATTTATTTAAATGTAATACATACATGCCATGTAGTAGTTGAATACATTCAACTTACATTCAATGATTTTACTTACAGGAAAGACTTAGTTAGGATGCCTACGTTTAAAAATTACTATAAAAACAAATTATAATTAATTGTAATTAAATTATAATTAAGAATAATATTTGCATTATTGTGTAATAAAGTGAATTGAAACTGCATTATTGTCAAATTATTTTACACCAATAAATATATTTCAATATCTACACATATTTTACAATTTTCTATTAAAATTAATCACTACAAACATGAATGTTAAATAATGAAAGGCTAACACTCACCAAATAAGTAAGTACCTAATATATTAAGCTCAAATATCTTTTTTAAATTTATACAGCTAATTATTCTATAGTAGTTCACTTAAATGTTATACAACATGCACAATGAATTTAAATTTAAACCTTTAAAATTGTTCTTTGAAAAATATTATAAGAAAGTAGTCTTAAACAGTGATAATATACCAAATTAAACATAATATATAATATAACACAGTAAAAATTTTACCAACATACAAAAAACAAAATTTTAATTTTGGAAAATTACAGTTATATTTTTTGTAATTAAAAATATTAAATAACCCTAAAATACTCAATTTTATGATTATAAAACATATCTTAAATTTTTGTATGGCTATTAAATGATGTAATGTAAATTAATAAAACATTTTTTTTTAATTTAGTATGAAAATTTAGTACCAAATATTAAATTTTGATAATAATATTATACTTATACTACATATTGTGTGTTTTCTTATATTATTATTTCACTGAATTTCCATAAATTCCAACCTCAACGAATAATTTTAATTGTGAATTGTATAACCAATGAAATACTTTTAAAAATCAACTTACTAGTTGGGCTTATGCTAATGAAAGTATTTCACCAAAAGCCATGGATAGCTATTTAAAAATTTCTCAAAACATGTGGTGGTCATGATGACATTTCTATGTCTTCAAAAACATTGCTAAAAACCCCTCTAAATACCATTATTAAAGTAGTAGGAAATAAGGGAAGTTACTGGCATAATGAACTGCACTAAAGTTTAATGTAATTTTTAGAAAAAATATAAAACTTATCTTGTAAAGGTCTAAATTGAACTAATGGTCAATATTGATGATTTATTTCTTACTAATTCATTGTGTAGAGAAATTTTATAATTACTATTTATTGTAAATTTATCAGAAAAGCTGAATATTTTTTTGCTTTTTTATGGTAATAGATAACTTAAATAGAAGTAATAGTAATAATTTCCTAGTAACTTTTGGTGTTTGAAAAGATTCTGCAATTGAAATATTCAGAACTTAATTAATTTTAATGATTTACTTTAACTAAATGAACCAATCAAAACAAAGTTGTTAAAAAGATTCACCCTATTGAGCGTATTATAAAATTTGATTATATTTGTAAAAATCAATTGTTAATTCAGGAGAAAAATAATCATTTTTTTTAGAAATGATTTATGTAGCAACATGTTACAAAACATTNGATTTATCTAGCAACATGTTACAAAACATTGTAATATTATAGTCTAGTAGTAGCACACACAAATAGAGTAAAAAAATTATTAAATTACAAAGTAAAATGATTTAATATGGTAGTTGAAACCTATCATATCAAACTTCATTCATTAATAAATATTTTGAAAACATTAGAAATTAATGATTTTAATTGTCTTTCTGGAGAACATGTAATAACTAACTGTTTAATTGATATTTTAGAATTTTTTTTCTATTTTTGAGGGTAATATCTTCAGCTACATACGAATTGTAGTCATTTGATGTATCGTTGAAAAAAGTAGGTCAAGTTAGAGCAGAGAAAATAAATGATAGTCACAAAAAAATATCTTCTCAGCTTTGCATCGAAGCTTAAACTTAAAATATAGTAAAATAATTTTAATACGAATAAGAAATTTCTTCTTGCAAGGGGCGACTAAAGTGATGGGATCCTTGATCTTTATTGAAGTTATTGAATCTAAATGAGATAAAAATCAAACGAGTTAAAAATTTATACTAACTTAAAAAGAATTAAGAAAAAATGCAAAAAATTCATTGCCATACGCGGGTTGGAACCTCGTACCCCAAGCGTGTAAAACATAAATTTNCCATTCGCGGGTTGGAACCTCGTACGGTTTTCTAATATTTTCAAAGTATTTATTGACGAATCAAGTTTGATATGATAGGTTTCAATTACATAATTAAATCATTTTACTTTGTAATTTAATAATTTTTTTACTGTATTCGTGTGTGCTACTACTAGACTATAATATTTAACTATTAACTATATAATATAATATTAGAATTTTTGTATATGACCTTATAAGGATAAAATAATAAAAAATTTGCTAAAAAAAAAATTTTTATTAGTTGATTTAAAAATGGTACTTTTGGCTGGCTAAATCAACGTTTGGTCCCACTGTGCGCTGTGGTAGTATTTGGGCAAAACGCGTCTGATTTTTCCGCCTTCATGTCCTGAACCCTATCAATTGCGATGCCTTCGGATTCGTCAATTGATAGGAACCTTGGACAAGGGATTGCGGCGGAGGAGGTGTTTGAAAATGCATCAATTACTTTGATGGATAGGTTAATAGAGACTAAATTGGAGAAGGAACGATTAAAGTCTGTCGATAGCTTAGATAGTGAAACGCTGGAGTATACCTCAAACTTATTGGAGGAGCTGGAGAAGTCTGTCAAGGAGGAAGTAGCTATGTTTGGAAGAAGGATAAATCAGGTGATAAATTTCATTAGGACACCCGCGGGCAGGAATTTTCACACCACTATTATGGGCTTAATAGTGGACTCGGACAGGATTTGCAAAAAGGTGAGCGAAGTCATGGATTTATCAGCAAACACGCGTAGCTCTTGTCAGAGAAAAATTATCGATGAATTAGAGAGCACTGTGGTACAAAAAACAACTCCGGATGAATCAAAATTAGACACCATTTACTCGGCGATAATAGATTTAAGGCAATCGGTGGGGAGGGCCGCCTGGAAGGGGAGAATCCAAACCCAAAACAAATTGTGCAATAAGTACAATCGGCGGGTCCTAGTGCTGCGGCCGGAGAACAAGGCGGCGTAAGTGCTTGGGTTGAAATAGTCGGTAGAAAGTCGAAGGAGAATATGAAGCCCATGGCAGTGAAGAAGAAAACACCAACTAATAAAACGCCGGCCATAATGGTTAAGCCTGAAGCTCTTCGTACGCAGATACATTGAGGAAGATTAGGGCGGAGCCAGCTCTTAAGGAGTTCTACCAAGACATTCATGCAATGCAAAAGTCGGAGGACGGCCACCTGCTAGTTGTGGTGAAGAGAGTTTCAGAACACGTTGAACATATTAATGCAGCAATCACCAAGGTAGTTGGTGAGTCCGGGCAGGTTAGGACGATGAAACCAACGGCAAGAATTAGAGTTTTTGGTTTGGATGAAATATCAACGGCTGAGGAGGTGATGGAGGCTGTTACTTATGTTACACAAGCATTCGGGTTACAATGCGACAACGACCCAGAGGACAACAGCTAGCGATTGTCACTCTTAGTGCGGAGGTGCCCAAGTTATTAATAGAAAAGAGACATATATGCGTTGGGTATGTGAGCTGCAAAGTGCGTTTGTGGTTAGACACGAAGAGATTCTTTAGGTGTCTTGCGTCCGGAGATGAGATCAGTGATTGTAAGAGCCTAGACCTCTCAAAGTTACGTCAGGAGGCTGTATTGTCTCAACAACAATGATACGAATTCTTCTGATAAATATGGGTGGAAGCAAAGCTGCACAAGACCTCATGATGAAGACGGCCAAACACTATGGAGCGGACGTTATGATTGTCAGTGAACAATATCGCAGTGGCAGTCAAGAAGAGGGCTGGTTAAGCGATCAGTCCGTGTCGGATCCATGACCTTTCACCTTTTTACCCATGACCTTTAACCTGTTGACTTTTGACCTGTGCCCTTTAACCTTTAACCTTTCACCGTTGACGTATGGCCTTGAACGTTTGACCTTTGACCTTTAACCTTTTGATATTTAACCTTTCGCCTTTGACCTTTTAACCTTTCACCTTTGACATATGACCTTTAAACTTTTGACCTTTAACCTTTTAAACTTTGACATATGACCTTTGACCTTTAACATTTAACATTTGACCTATGACCTTTAACCTTTGACCTATGACCTTTGATCTATGACCTTTAAACTATTGACCTTTGACCTTTAACCTTTTGATATTTGACCATTAACCTTTGACCTATAACCTTAAACCTTTTAAACTTTGACCTATGACCTTTGACCAAAGGGCTTTTATCTTTGGCCTTTGACTTTTAACCTTTTGACCTTTGATCTTTGAAGGTAGCTGGTTATAGCCACTTATCACCCAAACAGCAAGCCGACAAAATCATTGATAACATTCCAACGAAACACGTAGTAGAACCTTTTATGATCGGAGACGTGGTGTATTATAAAACACACCATTTATCTAACAAAAAAAAAAATTTTGTGCCGGCTTTGCACTGAAGTGGTGGGACTCCGTCAAATTAGCGGAAAAAGTGGGCAAAGGGGTGTTTCTAATAAATCAAACTTCCCCACGCAAACTTCACGTCTCATGTTTGAAATTAAAATAGTTAGCCTGAATTACAAATTTCGGCCTAAGTACTGGCCGTCGTCAATGTATAGTAGTGTTAAATTGCCATTTTGATTTTCAGCATGTCAAGTCAGAAGAGTCACGGGGACATTGCCCACGAGCATGACGAGCTGGTACGCAATGTCCTCCGCTGGTTGGTGGAGGCGCTCGACGTTCCGCTGGCTCACGTCTCGGCAATCCATGCGTCGGTAGAGATGGCCCGAGACACTCCGCTACACCAGATCTTTCGGGATCCTATAGCGAGCGTCTTTTACAATCGTTGGATGAGGGACGGAGGGTCCTCGCCACCGTACCAGTGGTCCCGCGGCCTGTGTCAGGAAAGGATGCTACCTCCTCTCCACAGCAACCGGCTACCACTACCGAGGTGGTGCAGCGACCAGCGGACCGACGGCATCGGACCGCTGACCGTCCCGTTCCTGCACCCTACGCCAATTACAAAGCATCCGACGTGGCGAGCACGTCTTCCGGGGCGGGCTCAGGTCTCCCGAAAACCTTTACCCCGAGTAATCGGCTGAGGCGTTTCCCTCCTTAATTTCCTAGGTCCTTACGTCATCCATAGGTTACGGATGACCGGACCGAATAGTCCACTCTCCCTTGCCAAGGAGACTGACTATTTCAGTTTTATACGGTAAGTGTCAAACGCAATATCAATGATTATTCACACACAAGGCACATGGCGGTAAGTTACAATTATTTATGACTACTATGTATGATGCTACAATTTGTTTACAAAAACCGTCCGGGTCAGAAATAGACTGACGGCTTGGTGGAGGGAGTAGACACAATTCCGCTTTACGCTCTAGTATGGCGCTCACCCGTATCTCTCTCAATATCAGCCGTCCAGTTACTAATAGGACAATCAGATGTCATCGGGTATCTCCCTGCCCTTGACACTATGAAAAAGCCGCCGTCGAATATGAAGTACTGATATTGCGTTTTGTTGTTTTCTGATGTTAACCTTGACTGGTTAGTTCGATATTTTGTTTTCTTTTACGCATAAGTTTTTGTGTGTTTTCTCCACTTAAGTTTTACGTCTTGGCTACTAAAATTATTTTTGCCGTGGATTGTGTGATATCGATATATGTATATACATATAATCGTTAGTATAAGTAAACGACAGCCCAATTAAATAAAGGTTGTCTAATATAACGTTTGTTTACGATAGCGCTAATACTTTTCACATCTCCACAATTAGTTCGGTTTATTGTAAATTTGTGATATTTAAATATATCAACTTGAGCACCTGGACTATTGGATAACGTATTAAAATTAATACCTACTCAGCTTCTCATCAAAGCTAAAAATGGGTAATATTTTTTCAATCTTTTTTAATTAAAACTGCCATTACTTTTTGAAAAATACACGTATAAAAACAATTTTTTTTTTAGGTATTTAGGTATTTACATATCATTTAGTATATTTTTTGTGAAAATTTGAACATTACATGCCCACATAAAGTGTTTTAAATGGCCACTTATTTACAAAAAAATAACTTTTTCAACTTTACTTTTGAAAGTCTTCCGAAAATCTATTATTAATAAAATATTATTAAGATATTTCAATATCTTAATTTAAAGCTTATGTAATTATATTTAATATGAAAAAAAGAAATTTCGAATTTTATTTTGTCTTAATGGTAAAAATGGCTACCATATGCTATTTTTGTGTTAAAATTCTTGATTTTATATTTTTAACTTTATAATGCTTTAAGTTTTTGAATAATGTATATATTGAATAATTATATTGAATAATCAATATAATTTTTTTGTATAAATACTTTTTATATACAACTTTCATCCGTCATAATTTTATTTTTAAATCAAATAATTTTCCTTCATACAGCAGGCGTTAAAACTTGAAACACGCTAACAGAAACGACGTTTTTCAACTTAATTTTTAAAAATGTTTCAGAAATACTGATACTTGCAATTGAGCTTTTTATCAGCCTGCAACAACAACGTGGTTTACCACTTACATAACGACTAGCTATGGTAGTAAGGGTCACCACTACCTATGCAAGGTGTCACACCTATCAGATATGATTATCGAACCATAGGTGGATTTTAATTTTAAGTTAATTAAAAGTGTAATTTAAGTCAATATGTCGTTATATGTATAAATGATTATAATACCTCGTTGTTTATTAACCGCAACTATGATAATTAAAGTTTATAAGTAAAACATACCGCAGCTCGTGTCTAGATTAAGGAGCAGCGATAAAATGCACGCGAGTACTTCAATTACTCGTGCAATAAAATAAATATTACAGTTAAATTTAATAAGAAAATTAAATTAAATTTTTAAAAAAGAAAATATAGTTAAACATGGAAAAAAACTACGAATATATCAAAAACCAAGTCTACAATTAAAGGCAATAAAATAAAATAAAATATTTAAACAAATAATATTACAAACATCACGAACGATATTATATACTATTATGTGTATTTTTTTTTGTCTGTAGCCACTTTTTCTCAGCTTTCACCGAAACGATTTCTTTCAACAATACGTCAAAAGATCACAAATCGTATCCATTTGAAGACATTAACCTCAAAAATTTTTAAAATTTCCCTCGTTCCCCGCAAATGGGGAAAATATCCAAAAAATTTACAATTTTTAAAATCGGTAAATTTTTACATATTTTTCACTTTTTTATCTTAAAACTGCTATAACTTTTTCAAAAATTAACAAACAAAATATTTCTTTTTTATATAATGACCTTAGGTATATCAGTTTTATTTTTTTTTAAATTCTAACCCTTTATCCGACCACAGGGGGTTCAATATAGCAACTTTTATACAAAAGTTAACTTTTTCAACTTAAATTTTGAAATATTCCGAAAATACTGCGTCTTTTAAAGATACGATTAATTAAAGCTTATGTTACGTACTATAAATTGAAAAAAAAATTATTTGTTACTCATAAATAAATTTATTTGTCGATGGGGAATTTTCATCAGAGACCAAAATATACTTTTCTAAACTCATTTTTGCGCCTATCTCAAATCTTCAATGAGAGTTTCACATATGGACTAAATAATAACATAATCCTTCTAATTAATATAACAAATATTTATGTTTGATTTTTTGGTTAAATCAATAAATATATTTTAACTAAAAAAATATCTAACAATCAGAAGGTGTTATGTGTAGTATATCAATATAAATAATTATTTGAACTACAAGAGTTGCATAGAAATAGTTAGACTTCTATTTAAACGATTTATTACAATAAAATAAAATAAAACTTTTTTAAGCTTTAAGTTTTCCTCGTAAACTTATTGTTAATAATAATTAAATAAGTTTCTGATTACATAACAATCTAAAAAATAGGACATTTTATTCCCCATAAAATATTCTATTTAAAGATACAAATTTGACACAGGCTCGCGTCGCTTCATTATACACGATGCCCCGCGACTCGTGCCACCTTTATCAGTCATCGCCATATTATGAGTATTTGACTGACCAACATCGCGTGCCATACGCCACGGTGCAAAGTCCAGCAAGTTCCGCACGACCGCCGACGACCCGCCGCAAATGATACGTTGAGTCTTCTTGCCATTGTCAACGTGACAACGTCGAGGATGTACGCCAACGGCTCCGAACATGCCGTACGACCGGACTCAAAGAACCGATTCGCAAACGCGCACCGACGGCCTAAACGCTGCTAACTTTTGACGCCCGAGGATCATGCCAGACACCGAGTCGTCGACGCCAGCGAAAGTGCCGCTATATTATGCGAATATTATTATTACTGTATTCGTCTTTTCTGTTTGTTTCTTTTTTAAAAAAACCCGTTGTTGTTTATTAATAAACGGCCCTCGGGTATCTACCCTCAAAACCAGTGTCAACTACATTATTGCGACGCAAGTCGTGTAAAATTTTAAACTTTCAAGTTGAATTAAAATTGTGTTTTAATTTCGTACGGATTATAGTTGACATTTTAAAAATTAATAATAACTTGATACATTTTTTTTTTTTAATTTAATTTTTTCGTGTTATTCTAATTAGTAATAATCTCAAAAAAGGGTTGATTGAAAAAATCTAATTTCAGTCTTGAATATACTTATTTGAATACTCTATGAATGGTTTCCAACAAATTACATATTCTAGTCTTCCATTTCAACGAGTTATTTTTGATATAATTAACGTTTTAAATTATCTTATAGTAATAATTTAAATTTTTTGTTTAAATAAAAAATTAGATTCTATAAGAAGTACCATAAAGTTTAAAAATAATATCCAAAAAGAAATAATTAATCTGTTAAGTTTATGTCTGCTGATGACGAGCCGCCAACGGCGAACGGCCAGGTCTTTTCGACAAAGCATCCAGACCATCGGATGGGTCTCTTCGGAGACCGGGTATCGTTTTCTTTTAGCTTCGATGCGAAGCTGAGAAGGTATTAATTTTACTATGATGTGTTTTTTTATTTTTTTTTTTGTGTCTGTGAACGCTCAATCTCAGCTCTCGCTGGACCGATTTTGATGAACAATATGTCAAAAGATCACAAATCGTATCTAGTCGAAGACATAACCCTCAAAAATTGAAAAAAATTCCCTAGTTCCACGTAAACGGGGGAAATCCCCCAAAAAATTACAAATTTAAAAATTGCTAATTTTCGATATTTTTTCAATTTTTTTTACTTAAAATTGCCATAACATTTTTAAAAATGATCGAATCAATATAATTTTTTTTTTTATAGATACCTTAAATATTTACCTATCATTTTATATATTTTTGTGAACATTTGACCCTTTAACAGCCCAAAGGATGGGGTTTCAAAATGGTAACTTTTTTACAAAAAATTAACTTTTTCAACTTAACTTTTGAAAATGTTCCGGAAAGACTGACAATTTTATATATACCTTAAATTAAAGCTAATGTAATATACTTTAATTTGAAAAAAAAAAATTTGACCTCTGGACTTGTCTTCATGGTGAAAATGACTACCGTATGCAAAAATATGCTATTTTTGTGAAAAAATTCTTGATATTATATTTTACATTTTTTAACATTATGTTGCTATAACTTTTTAAAAAATGCATGAATCAACTTTATTCTTTAATGATAAATACTTTATATATACTTCTTTCATTCGACATACTTTTTTTTAAAATCGGACCATTTCCCTTTATACAGGGGGGGTGCAAACCTTTTAAAATGCGTATAGAAAGTAGAACTTTTTCAACTTAACTTTTGAAAATGTTCCGGAAAGACTGACACTTTTATATATATCTTAAATTAAAGCTTATGTAATATACTTTAATTTGAAAAAAAAAAATTTGACCTCTGGACTTGTCTTCGTGGTGAAAACGGACATCAAAGTTAAAGAAAAACGTACGATTTCCGTGAAAAAAATCTCGATTTTATATGTTATATTATTTAATTTATATTTTATATAACTTTTGGAAAAATGTATGGATCTATATTATTATTTTTTTATAATAAATATTGATATACCCCTTTCATCTGGCACGCTTTTTTTGTAAATCGGATCATACCCCTTTAACAAGGGGGGTCAAAACTTTAAACATGCGTATTGTTACTACGATATTTTCAATTTAATTTTTGAAAGTATTCCGGAAATACTGACACTTTTAAATATATCTTAAATTAAAGCTTATGTAATATACTTTAATGTGAAAAAAAAAAATTTGACCTCTGGATTTGTCTTCATGGTAAAAATGACTACCGTATGCAAAAATATGCTATTTTTGTGTTAAAATTCTGGGTTTTGTATTTTATTTTATTTTAAAATACCTGACAAGGGGAGTACAGATTTTCATAAATATTATATAAATTAAAATTGATATAGTATAGATAGTTAAACTTATTTAAATATGTTTGTTTCTTTTAAGTCGAGAAAAATAACTTTGAAATTTGAACTAGCTTAAATAGCCAATTTTTCAACCGCCGGAAGCAACGTACGGTTGCCGAGTTGGTAAAATTTATGTTTTACACGCTTGGGGTACGAGGTTCCAACCCGCATATGGCAATGAATTTTTTGCATTTTTTCTTAATTCTTTTTAAGTTAGTATAAATTTTAACTCGTTTGATTTTTATCACATTTAGATTCAATAACTTCAATAAAGATCAAGGATCCCATCACTTTAGTCGCCCCTTGCAAGAAGAAATTTCTTATTCGTATTAAAATTATTTTACTATATTTTAAGTTTTCGCTTCGATGCAAAGCCGAGAAGATATTTTTTTGTGACTATCATTTATTTTCTCTGCTCTAACTTGACCTACTTTTTTCAACAATACGTCAAATTACTACAATTCGTATCTAGTTGAAGATATTACTCTCAAAAATTGAAAAAAAAATTCTAATTTATCAATTAAACAGTTAGTTATTACATCGTCTCCATAAAGACAATTAAAATCATTAATTTCTAATGTTTTCAAAATATTTATTAACGAATGAAGTTTGATATGATAGGTTTCAACTACAAAATTAAATCATTTTACTTTGTAATTTAATAATTTTTTTACTCTATTTGTGTGTGCTACTACTAGACTATAATATTACAATTTTTTTTTGTAACATGTTGCTATATAAATCATTTCTAAAAAAAATGATTGTTTTTTCTCCTGAATTAACAATTGATTTTTACAAATATAATCAAATTTTATAATACACTCAATTGAGTAAATCTTTTTAACAACTTTGTTTTGATTGGTACATTTAGTTAAAGTAAATCATTAAAATTAATTAAGTTCTCAATATTTCAATTATAGAATCTTTTCAACAAACAACAAAAGTTCCTAGGAAATTATTACTATTACTTCTATTTAAGTTATCTATTACCATAAAAATGCAAAAAAATATTGAGCTTTTCTGATAAATTTACAATAAATAGTAATTATAAAACTTTCTGACTGCATATTGATCTTAACGATACAATTTTTTTAATTGTCATAAAATTTTCTATTTAATTATGTCAATGTCAAACTTACCAATTGAGCTAAAAGTTATGGTAAAAAAAATTTTTTTTTTTATTATAAACATTTACAACAATCAACTTTAAACGATTAACAAAATAGGTTAAATATGTCATTTTCCTTATTTAATTTTACTATGATGTGTTTTTTTAACTTATTAATAATCAAAATCAATATTAATTTAAAACAATTTTTTTTGTTCTTAATTATTTTTTTTTATATGTAAAAACTATTTTTTAATAATATTAAAACTTAGAAGTTATAGAAAAAGTCTAATTGCACATTTTAAAACATCGCGAAAAGTTGATTTAGAATAGTATATTTTTGTTTCTGATGGAAGTTCCTTGTAGTCCAGTGTATAAAACTTATAACTTTGTTAATTGTTATAACTTTATCAAAAATGACCAAATCAGTATATTTTTTTTTATTTAGATGCATGTCTTTATCTATCATTTGTTTTTTTCTATAAATCTAACCATTTAACTGCCCACAAGAGGGATTCAAAATATTAACTTTTTTTTTTTTAGTTAAAGTAAATCATTAGAATTAATTCAGTTCTGGATATTTCAATAGTAGAATCTTTTTAAATATCAAAAATTACTTAGAAATGATTACTATGATTTCTATTTAAGTGTTCTATTACGATAAAAATGCAAAAAATAATGAGTTTTTCTGATAAATTTACAATAAATAGTAAATATAAAACTTTATGACTGCATATTAATCTTAAAAATAACATTGTTATAATTCTCATCAAATTTTCTATTGAATGATTTATTCTAGTCAACGAAGGAGTAATTTTGGCGAATAACAGAAAAAATTCCCAACCAAATTTTTTTTTTTTAAAGTACGAAATTGGTGGATTATTCCAAAAGCAACATCAACTCTTATTTCTTTAATTATATCATGATTAGTAGTTCTTTGATTTTAAAATATAATATATGAATATATACTAATTATAATTATTAAATTTAGTATGAAATTGATATTTAATATTGTAATTTAAACGGAGAAATTATAAAAATAATAAAGAAGTTATATTTTGCTTTACTTTTACGTGTATAAAAATTTAAAGGGCTTGATACAATAATTTTCAATAAAAACTGTTTGTTA
>NW_026099572.1:11437917-11544729 GCF_025091365.1 Daktulosphaira vitifoliae | reverse complement strand
TTTTTTAACAATTAAATTAAATTTCCTTATTAATTTCAACTGTAATATTTATTTTATTGCGCGAGTAACTTAATTACTCGCGTGTATTTCATTCCTATTCCTTAATCTAGACACGGGCTACGGTATGTTTTACATATCAACCACATACAACTTTGATTGTCATAATTGTGTTCTATAAACCATTAGGCATTATAGTAATTTATACATATAACGACATATTAACTTAGATAATACTTTTAATTAACTTAAAATTAAATTCCACCTATGGTCCGGTAATCATATCTGATAGGTGTGACACCTCGCCTAGGTGGTGGCGACCCTTGCTACTCTAGCTAGTCGTTATGCAAGTGGCAAACCACGTTGTTGTTACAGGCCGAATTACTAATACAAAAGCCCGCTTGCAATATACATATTAATTATTATACATGTATAGATATTTTTTAATTATTTATTTAATCTTAATTTTAATAGAAATAATATTATACTATTAGTGTATTTTTTTGGACAATGAATAAGAACAAATATATCAAAATAATATTAATTGTGTAACATAAGTAAAAAATAAATTCTTAGTTTATATTATATTATGTATAATAAATAGAATTGGATAATAGTGTTTTTTTTAACACAATTTAATTAATATTAAAAAGAAATAATATTAATAAACTATGTAATGTAAATAGAACATTTTAATAATGATAACAAAGCCAAATCATTTAGTAAATAAATTAGTAAATCATTTGACTTAATAACTATTATTAATGAAAAATACAATTTTCTTTTAAATTTATTTATTATAATCCTTTTTATAATTGTATATCATACAAAATTATAGACAGAACACATTAAGCTTTTAAAAGCACATTGAAAAACTTATAAATAGTATTTAACATTTTTAGCAGTATAGCTTTTGAGGCTACTGCTTGCGATATTACAGCTGAATTAAGTTCCAGTTCTCTTTGTGTTCTTAAGAACATAATAATAACCAATTTTTTATTGTGGATAGGCATACTATACCACTCTTCATTGTATAATTTGTTTGCAATTATTCTATGCTAAAAAAAATATTTAGAAATAAAACAAATTTTATTAAATTCATGTTGTAAAGACCTGTTGTCATAAATGTGATAAATAACACGAAGAAAAATTTTAGTAATATATATAGAGGTCGTCAAAGAAATCAAAATCTATTGTTATTTTGATTTCCATATTGTATAACAAAAAACTTTTCATACATTACCATTTCGGAAAATTAATGTTCAGATTTTTAAAGAATATTTACGTATTAATCAACTTATATTATAAGTTGTTTGATAATCTTTTAGTTAGTTTTACATTACAGTCATTACTTGTTTAAAACTTATAAAAGGTGGATTCAGTAATCAATCTTGCTAGTGCTAAAAAAACAAAACTTTTACATTTTTTAAAAGGTTTATAACTTTAAAATAAATAAACCATTATGGGATGCAGATAATGTTATCAGCTCTAACTTTATATGTATTGATCATCTTTCTATGACTATCGAGTCCTGCAAAATTTTTACTCTCTCGGAACACATAAGGTGGTTCAAAAAAAAATAACTTAGTACCTATTTAGTGACCACAAGAAGAATATTCGAGAATCTCCACGAAAGATATGTAGCAATATGAAATACACACATGCGTAAATATTCAAGAATATTCTACAAGCATGTCATAAGCACAAACAAATCCTAGAAGTACTGACGTTTGTATATAAGCAAACATAATCCTGTCAGTCAAAAATAGTCTACAGTATACAGTGAACACTGTAATCCAACAGTTTGGCTACACAGAGTGTATTATTTGAAAAGCTTGAGGATTTATCCATGTTTGCAGTTGGTTGCTGACGTTTCGGACTCATTGCAGAGTCCATCTTCGGAGCAATAGTTACTGCTCGGTGGCTGAAACTATACTGGCGGCTTATCTTGTTATCAGTCTGTTTTTATACGTTGGTTGTTTATCATATCGGTCATTTACCGTATCGGTTGGTTATCATATCTGTTTATGACTCATGTAGTTTACGGTATCTTGTTTTTGCTGATGTTTTTGTTGACGACTTTATTTTTGATTATTGTTGTTGTTTTTGACATTCTTGGCATTTTGGTCTTCCTTTTCTGCACCGACAGTTTTCCATTACTTTGATAGTAACTTTTTCTTGTATTGAACTGTTTTCAGTGTTGTTAGTTGATTTTCTTCTTGTCTCGTGTATGATGGGTAACCATGTTTTGTTTATTTTCCATCCGTCTTCTCTGATGAAATTCTCTGGACATTTTTGATATTTTTGATTGTGTATCCATTGTTCTTGAGTACTTGTCGTAGGTATGTTTTTTCTTCGTTCGCGTGGTTTTCATCAGCTATTCTGACGGTTCTTGTTGCCATTATGTGTAATAGTCCCATTTATTGTGAAAAAAACAAAGGACATGACATCCAATTCAATAAAGTTAAAATACTAAACAAAGAAGCTCATTTTGACAAACGAATGTATAAAGAGGCAATAGAAATCGAAAAATGTCCAGAGAAAAGGAAGACCAAAATGCCAAGAATGTCAAAAACAACAACAATAATCAAAAATAAAGTCATCAACAAAAACATCAGCAAAAACAAGATACCGTAAACAACATGAGTCATAAACAGATATGATAATCAACCGATACGGTAAATGACCGATATGATAAACAACCAACGTATAAAAACAGACTGATAACAAGATAAGCCGCCAGTATAGTTTCAGCCACCGAGCAGTAACTTTTGCTCCGAAGATGGACTCTGCAATGAGTCCGAAACGTCAGCAACCAACTGCAAACATGGATAAATCCTCAAGCTTTTCAAATAATATGACAAATCATGAAAGTTTCAACACATTCATACACAGAGTGTAGTTTTGTGATATCAGTGTAAATATTTAGTGTCTTAATGTTTCTCGATATAATTATAATTGTGTAGAATACACTTCATCTTTATATATTATATATGTAGTGTTTTTCAACAAATTATAATTAAAAAGCCATACGAGAAACACCAAACGTACTTATATTATATTACAGTAAGTTATACGATACAGAAATTCAAAAAATATCATCGACGAACCCTATAAATAATTTGTATTATTTAAATTACCACATTTATCATATCGTCTCCCAAGTCACATTGATGGCAAAATATAATTATCCAATACGTTAATATGCCAATACATTTAATTGCAAAACCAAAAGAAGCGTCTACCTAAATAATTAATACTATTACTCAATATTAATAATAGAAAAGATTACTAATAAAAAGTCATAAACGAACTTTAAGTATACAGTACAATAGAATAGAAGTTGCATATTGTATACACACAAGTTGCCCAAATAGTACATATTTGTAATAATTTTTGAATTCATCAAACGTTCTACACAATATTAAAAAATAATATATTATTACTTTGTCAAATTGATTTAATATATAAATTAAAATTTCAATTTTAAAATAAAAATTCATACGAAATACAGTGTATATACACAAAATTAATATTGAAACAAATTAACATGTTAAACATTGTAAAATCTCATAATCTTCTTAGTCTCTATGACTACTATTTGGGATCGACTCTACTTACAATTTGAAAAGATTTTTACACCGACGTTGACCTGATGTAATCTCATTGTGGCCGAAGAAGTTATTAAGAGGGCAATATATGCATGGGCGCCCGCAGGGGGGGCAAGAGGGTGCGTTTGCCCCTTCCTGGACTTTGGAAATACATTTTTAAAAATTATAACCAATCTGATTTTAATTTGTATAATCTGAAAATTTTATTTATAAAACAAAAAAATCTAACCGGATTTCTAGATGTATTTATTTTTATTGACTTAATGGGTTTTATAGTCCTATGCCGTTACATTATTGTTTATTTAGTAATGACTCATGAATATATATAATAATTATATATATATATATTGCAATTTTCAGTTAATAAACACTTTATTTAATGTTACTTTTTGGTATTTAATTTTTTTTGGCCCCCCTGATAAATTTCCTGCGGGCGCCCATGAATATATGTGTTACTGTTAAAACTCCCATGTAAAAACTCATCCGAGAACCAACACCATATAATGCAACTGAACAATCAAAATAATAATAATCTACTACGTCACACAATAGCCTATACTTGGTAGAATCTATTCAACATGATTATTCAAGGTAATATTAAAATTACTTCAATAATTCTTGATGATGACGAATACAATTAACGAAAGAATCTTGAAACAGCATACTTTTTCTATCAAAAAACGCCGTTTCTAATCCAATTTCAAGTAGCTTAAATTGATGTCTAATTTCTGACAAAAATATTACTAAGTACACATTATACGCAACAGTAGCTATTAAAAAATAACAACAGGACGTCGCTTGTAGAAGATAAATTATAAAAAACACTAAATAATTATTCACATAACTTGTCTGAAAATAAATTAATATCGTTAGTATAATTTTTCAATATTGAAAATCAAGTGAGACATTGTACACTAGGCGCTTTAAAGCACTTGGTATTTTAGGTCATGGTGATACCAATAGAAAATTAAATATTTTAAGATTATTCAAACTTAATATTTATTCGATTTTAATTATTAGACTTCTTTCTTTATAGAATAACTCATCTAGTTATCGAACAATTAAAGATTTATTGTACTACAAATTTATAACAGACATTTATTATGATGAATTAACTTATAATAGTTGGATTAGTAATGTAAAATTAACGTAATAATTTTTTTCAAGAATATTGTTAGAAATATTCTTGAGAATAATTATAAGAATATTTATTACTTAAAATAATTTTCAAGTTAACTTAAATATTCTTAAAGAAATATTTTATTTCATTTTTTTTTAAGAATATATTCTCTTGTAATTATTTACTAAAGAATATTCATTCTTGTATCACTAAGATGAATTATCATTATCTTCTTAGCCTCTATACCGACTATTTAGAGTTAACTCTACCTTACAATAATTTAAAAGATTTTTACACCGACTGTCGCCTGACGCAACGTCATTATGGCTGAGGAAACCAGTAAGAGAGCAAGATTTGTGTCATTGTTTAAGTTCCCTTTAGGTGGCGACTGAATGATCTATTGTAACACACCACCCCCACTAATCTGATTATAAAATGAATATTTTCATATGATATATTCTTTCTTCGTCTCTTAATTTTAATACTTTTAGCGATATCAAAACAAAAAAACAAATTACTAGATTAACTTTAAGTTCAAAAAACCGGGGTAAAAGTCCATACGGAGTAAGAATCCAATATTGAAATTATTGATTTTGTTTTATAGATATAAATCAATGGTCGATAAATTTTAGACCATTTTTACATGTTTTCAACCGTTATAAAATCATTGAGATAAATTGAATACAATATAAAGATTATAAAACTTTGTCAAACTTTTGTGTTATAATTGACCCTTTAAGGAACTATTCTATTAATAATTTTATAAGAATTGAATTTTGATTGTATGTTAATTAATATTGAATATTGACAATTTTATTTTCACGCATAATTTTTGTCATTTAATTTAATAGAAAAATTTTATTTGGGGTAAATGTTCAACGTAGCTTAAATAGAATACATTTTATACATATTTTAAAATAAATGAATTTTGTACTTTTTTTTATTAAATTTGAATAATCAATCTAATAATTTTTACTTCATTTTTTTTCTAATTGTTATATTTATTGAAAAACATTATTTTTTGAAAAAAAAACTGTGTTTTTAAGTGGCCAACTTTGTTTTATTCATTATAATTAAATATTATGATATTCAATTGCAAAATTACTAAATTTAATCAAATTTATGATTATTTTGTAATTTGGAGTAAATAACACCAGGCAAAATAGTTTTTTATCGTTAAAGCTTACTCAATATTAAATGAATTCTTACCCTATCCATCAATGGGGTAGAATATGCTTTTATTTTTCATTTTATTTCAGTTTATTAATCTTTAAATAGAATTCTAATCTCACTATTTTTGCTTAATAATTAAGTATTATATAAATTATGTTTACTTTTTAATACTTTGTCTAGCTTAAATAAAAATTAAAAAATAAATATTGTTTATTACTATCATATACTACAATTTATATGCAATACAAAAAAGTTCGCAATTTTACCTAAGATTACTTTTAATGTTTTAAATTTTATCATTTAATTAATGTTCACAAATTCACTCAACTTCGATGCTAAAGAATTAAAATTTAAAGTAATACCATTTTTGATCTCTTATTGGGGGATGTTAAATAATTATATTAGTAATATTAATAAGGGTTTTTAATGTAATACGTTTGTAATAGTGTAACAGTGTATGCATCAATATGTACACCTCTCGAATATTCAAAACGTATATTATAGAAAAAACTCTTATGATCTAACAAATCACTTCAATTTATTATGAGAGAACTTTTCATAGAATCATTATTTAATAATAATATTTGAATAAGTATGAAATGTTAAATCTATTAATTATATAAATGAGCATTAATATTTTTTATGTATCAACTCAGACTGGGTCTCCTAGAAATATCTATAAATTAATTTTAAGCTCAATAGAATAAAACCATATTTTACATATTTCAATTTTTTTATGAAACACTCGAAAATGTTCTTTCAATATTAAGAGAATACATAATTTAAGTTATAAAAACTACATAAAGTAAGTAGGGTCCACTTAAAACTTAAAATGATCTTAGAGATATGTGTTTCAAATGTAGAATAAATATTTAAAAATAGGTATTGTTTTTTGAAAATATTAATTCTCTTAATTAAAATTATTAAAACAACGACCTCACATATTTCTAAAATGAAATACATTAACAGTATTGTACTCGATAATTATACTTACATAAGGCCAATACATTATCCAATGTGAATGATGATTTATAGGTAAATTATTTTTATCAAAAAAAACTGACACTAGTGGTCCAAATATAATAAAACTCCAATTTATCATAAACACTATAATTGAATATGAAATAAATTTCAAATTTTTCTTATATGAATAATATGGATCATTTTCTATTTTTAATGACCATCGTACAAACGTTGTCTGAATAGAAGTATATGTTGCTATGACTGATTTTTTTTTTAACAATAATAATGTTATTAGTATAAATTGTTGTAATCCAAAAGTACCATAAACCATTAACTCCAAAATTGTATTATTCGATAAGTGTTTATAATTTATCAACGTGATGAACGAACAAAAAAACAACTAAAATCATAATGAAAGCAAATATTAAATATTTACTTAAAACTCACGCATAAATTCATCATAAACAAAATGTATTAACTTATGAAAACCAATTATTACAATTGAAACACTTAATTTTATGTAATTGTATTGAATTACACTGATCAACAATGAACAATTTTCTTGCTTAAAATTAATTGATTTAACTAATTTTAATAAAAAAGAAACAAATCTAATGTTATTAGAGACTAGTTAGCTCTTGTTTTTAAATTATAATGTATTATGGTATACGTAGTGTTCAGTAAGTAAGGAAACAGGTCAATTGTTACAAACACCATATTACTAGATATATAGTCATTAAAGCCAATGTATTTTATTCTCACAAAATTTGTTATATATTTTATAATTTTATATTATTCATAAATAAATATAAACATATATATTTTATTAATTGTAATGAAAGTTAACCTCTATAAATTTATACGGTATAATCCTGCATTTTGTGATGGTGTCACGCCACTATTATTGTAAAAAATATTATAAAATAAAACACAGGCAGCGCATCTGCCACTAACGAATGATGCATTGACAAAAAAAAAATAATTGTGAAATTAGCAAAAATCCAAAAACTATTTAAATCCAAAATACCTGGCCATCACGGCCAGTGTACTTAAATACGTAGCCTTATGTTAAGTGTTATTCATCAGTCTCGTTACTTGAAAGTCAAGTCTTTGTTCATTCCTTTTGACACTCTTACCTATTCTCGTCTTCTACATTTTAGAATACTTGTGTCTTGCACTTCGTCTGTATCCGGTACTTTGTTATATTCCTTACCTTTTACGCCTAGTATTTGTGTCTTTTACTTCGTCTACACCTCATACTTAGGTATTACCCTTATTCTCTACCTATAATAGCAGCCTTTCGACACCCACAGCCAATCTGTAGTGTCAGCCGAGCACGGTCACTGCTGTACGATCAAACGTACGTGAAGGTCTATGCAGAATCATCATCATTATCGTACTGCACTTTTTTCGTTTCCCTTAGAGGGTTTTCAGCTGAGCTATGTTTAATATGTGTTTTTTTGTACACAATTTGCATCTACATTATTTTCTTGGAGAAAATGAGTATGAAATTAACTTTTAAATCCACTAATACTCCAATTTTAAGAAGTGCAAATGTAAAGATAATGCTGCAGCTTCCATGTCTCATGGTTTTAAAAAGAGCCGTTTTGAGAAGGTTGTAATTGGTTAGTTGATTCGTTGCTTGGTAACCTTTTTGATATTTTTAACCATTAAATAATATTGCCTACTATAATGATGCCTGTCAAAATATCTCAAATATCTTAATAATAAGAATTAATATAAATATTTTTCAGTCAAATACACTATAATCGACCCAAAATTACGAATAATAAAATATATTTTAGGATAGTCATTTAAAATTGTTCGTTTTATTTGTGATTTTTGACTTAATTAGTGAAAAAATTATACTGATGTTACGGAGAAATATGGGAAAAAATATTTTGTATTAGAATGTCTGATAATTATGAAAATAAATATGTAGTTATGGCTCTTTTTGTTGATGTTGGCGATATATACATTGCAAAAGTTTTTGAAAATTTATTACAACTTAGAGTACTTTTATTTTGTACTTACCAGAAACCAATTTATTGCACCCATAAAAGCCACGTGGTGAACATAAACATCATATACATGATCGGTTTTTATAGCAAATGCAATTGACATTAATAATTTGTATGTTGGTCGATTTAAAACAATATTTTCAAATTTTTTGGATATAGTCATTATGCCAAAAGATAATGTATGATTATTTAGTTACTGAATCAATGGCTAGAATAAAAAAGAACTTGTTTTTTTAATATTTTTATTAAGTTTCCTTAGCTAAATAAATAATGAAACCTGGTATTTTAACTGTGTAATACCCGAAGTTAAATAATTAGAACATCATTTATTAATAAACTCTTTAACATTTTGTGCTAAAGTTTTGGCATGAAAACAAATTAGTAAAACTTTAAAATACTTGGTCAATAAAAAATATTTTCTTTAAAAAAAAGTTTTTATGATAATATACTTTAAATTTTACTTTTTTTATTGTATGATGAAATTTATAATTATAAAACAAACTTTATATCATATCAGTTTTAAACTAGCAGCTAATTGTTTAAAACACATTAAAAATTTAAGATTTGTATATACATATCTCTTTGAATAAGTTCCTGGCACATCATTATAAATGAAAACAATTTAATAATATCTTATTAACATGTTGTAATAGACGCAAACACATTATTGTTGTGTTCTTATAATTATAGGTCTTCAAAACTTATATTCAAATATAACATTCGAACTCTATGGATTATTAATATTTACAAATAATTTACAGACTTATAACATACGTGTTAGGTACATCATGAAAAATAATTTTTAAGTTCTACTTCAAATTTTACTTTCAACTAATTTCGTTTTTGGTATAAAATAGAACAGATTATAATTTCATGAAAAAAATGAGACTTATAGAAACAGAAAACATTATATGTGAGTTAAGTAATAACAATAAAATGTATAGTTATCAAATAAAATCATGTATACTATACATAAAATATTTAAAGCAAAGCTGGGCAATGAAGAGTAAAAAAATATTAAATTAAGTTAACAGTAACATTATATATATATAAAGAAGATTATATTCAAAATTGAAATTTTAAATGTTTTCACTATTTTTTTTATTTTCAAGAATACCGTTAGTATTAGTTTTAGTTATTAATGAGATGGACATAATGCCCATATACTCAGGCCGATTGGTCCATTTTAAATTTCCATTTCCATTTCCATCCAAATTATCTTGATTCGGTTTAACACCTAAGGGTTATCACCGAAATGTTATTACATTATACCTATCATTTTATAAAGGTGGACCATCATATCACCTCCTATGAATGACTAAATAGTCCTATCTTTTTGGCGAAATTAAGTATATCTCTGGGTCTTAAGTTTTTAAAATCTTTTTTTTTTCATGAAAAGGTTTACTCAAGAAGTTTGATCTTAGTCAGGACATTATGTGAAATGAGTCTTCCTCTTCTACTCCACACTTCCTGCACAATGGTGATTCTGATACCCCTATTGCATTAAGATGTTTAAGCAAGTGACCATGTCCTGTTAGTAGACCAATTAAATTGCTTATTTGATGTCTAGTCATACTATTAATATCACCCAGCAGTAAACCGGGGGTCTTGATATACATTTTAGACTGAGTTTCTCAGGTCTAAATTTTAGTCCCTCGATTTTGTCAACTACTGCTCCCAATTAATATATCGCGACTCCTGGTATGCATTTGTTGACGTTGCTATCTCTTTGCTAGACGGTTCATCAAGTGTCCCGTTGTTCGCATTGAAACTTTAGAGTTCGACGATTCTTCTGCGAAGAGTCGCCAGTTCACGTCTTTGTTCCAACAGGTTATCCGTAGGACCACTGTTCGTCCCAAATTCGTTAAATAAAGGTCCATCACATCAAAGCTCGATCTGTGATAAGGCTGTATACTCTATGGTGCGTCAGGTGCCATAGAGAATCCCAATGGTCACTTTACCTTTCGGCTAACTACCCTGTGACAAGTTAGTAACCCTTTCACTTGATATTGCTGGGTTAAGGGGGCCTATTCGGTGTTAGCAAGGAAGCATGCCTAGGCCTACCGGTCCCAACTAACCAAAGTCATGACAGGCTAAGAGCAAGGGTACGTGTTGCCACCCCCACTGAATTAACTAGAGTTCACGAGGATATTAAGCCCGTGATCTTTACGTATCCCCCTGTGGGTAAGAATACCGTTAAATTACCATTATTGTAAATATTAGACTATGGTATATCAACCAAATCAATCAGATAATGATATTAATATAAAAACAACGGTAGCACAGTGGGGTCGTGGCACAGCATGGATGTGGAAAGTATAAATGACATCTGACAGTGATTAAAATCACTATCATAAGAAACGCTTCGGTGCAAATCTGTAGATAGTGTTTAATTCTAAGAAAGTGGTGGATTATTCCAAAAGCAAAATTATTTCCTATTTATTGTTCTACTTCGACTTTAGAACTTCTAGTACAAAAAATAAGTTTCATTTTAACATATCTTTAAAATATGCAGATTTCCCGGAACATTTCCAAAAGTTAAGTTAAAAAAGTTCTACTTTTTATAAAAATTTTTAAGTTTTCAAATATTTAAAATAGCTATTCTTAACTTTAAAAAGGCAAAATAAGTATAAATTTATATATTAATTTGTACGCGTAATTATAAAAAGTTATAAAGTAGTTATTCTTTTATGGTAAACGTATATAAAAGTTAAAGGTCTCAATGCAATATTTAAAAAAAAAATTATTTGTTATTTATAAATAAATTTACTGGTCTAAATGGAATTTTCATCAGAGACCAAATTATACTTTTCTAATCCCATTTTTGCAACGATTTCAAATCTGCAAGTAGAGTTTCGCATATGGCCTGATCAATAACAATCCTTCTAATTAATATAACAAATATTGAATATTAGGTTACGTATGAATAATTGTTAATTATATTTTAATTAAAAATAAGTTTAAAAAGTTCTACTTTCTATACGCATTTTTAAATTTTGAACCACCTCTATATAAAGGGAAATAGTCCGATTAAAAAAAAAACGGAGGGAATTTTTTTCAATTTTTGCAGGTAATGTATTCGACTAGGTTCGATTTGTGATCTTTTGACGTATAGTTGAGAGAAATTGGTTTTGTGAGAGCTGGAAAAAAGTGGTAACAGACACAAAAAATAAAAAAAAACACATCATAGTAAAGTCCTCAGCTTCGCTTCGAACTAACTAAATACAGTTTTGTAAAAATAAATTTTTAATACATTGAATTGAATTGTAATTACACAATCCATACGGATATATAAGTTTTATTATAACTCATAAATTATACAAAATATTTTAATCAAATAAAAATAAAATGTACAATTCACTATGATACATCTTTTCCTAGTTGAGAGATTGAGCGCAACAGTGGTCTAACCCTCATAATGTTAAAAACTGAGTTGATGAGATAATTTTGTTTAGAATTAAAAATATTGTAATGAAACAGCCTATTTTTGTTTTTTTAATTTTACACTATATAGCAACACTATTTATGTTGTTGTAATAATAAATTTTATATACTTAAGAATGTAGAATTTAATAAGATGTATTACACACATCAATTGTTTGGTGGCATAGGCAACTGTTGCGCTCAACCCCTCAATTATTCTTTTAATTTAATACTTTTTTGTCTCAAAATGCTTCATACTTTAATAAAAATAAATAAATTTATTACCCTATGAAAATTACTTCCACATTATATTTATTTTCAGTATATTTAAATATATAAAGAATATATTAATAAAGTTTAAACATTTAAGAAAATTTTTGTTACTAATAATTCAATTATTATTGTCATTAAATTCTAGTAATATCATTATTTACATTTTAAATATATTCATAAATCTTGTTTTGGAATATTATTATAATGACTAGAACATTTATATTAAATGACAATGTGTATAAATAAATAATAAATTATTAAAACAGAATATGTGCTTGAAATTAATCCTTCTTCTTTGAATCTATTTTATCATCTTTGTTACCTTTGATAGCCTTTGTACAATAATCAAATATGCCTCCAAAAAATATTGCACATATTAAATTTTCAAATGGCATCATTGGTTCATTAATACCAAGAATCATAGAAGAAAATACCTAAAAACCAATTTTATTTAATTATACATAAACAAATAATTTTCTAGGTTATCATAACAATGTTATGTTTTTTTTTTTTAATTATTTAATATAAATTTTTTTTAACTTAGAATAAAACAAAAATAAAATTCTTATAAATATAATCCAGTCAAAATACTATTTAAAGAAATTAACTCAATGAAATCATTCATCTTATAGAATTCTATAAAATCAACTCTGCATATTTAACAAATCAAAATATTTTATCAAGCGTCAGTCATAAATAATAATAATACATAAAATTTTAATTATTTTTAATTAGTTAAAATTATAACATACCTTAAAGTAAATAAAAAAACCAATAACAAATACATATACAAATGCATGTGGAGCGGATATCAAATCACTTTTAATATCAAGTACAAAGACAACAGATGCAATAATACATGCTTTTGTAGTACTGAAAAAAAAATGTTATTCACATAACGGTATAAAATTTAAAAAATAAAATACTTACAAACTAGGTTGCAAAGTTTCAATTGAAGTAGGTGTCCATACTCCACGTAGTAATCTTTCAATAAGTTTTGTAAAAGATGCCCCATTTCCTTTTAAAGTTCCAATAATAATCATTATAATATAAGCATTGGGATACAGTTTAGCAGCATGCAACACTCCATCGTGTACTTTTTTACAGCTATCAAAAAAAAAAACAATATTACTTAACTTATATTAACTAAGACCATGTATTTTTGGATAATATAGAAAATGTGTTTATAATTTAATTATAGAATACATACCGGTAAATTTCTTTCATAACTGAAAAAACTAATTTCACAGGAAGAAATTTGGTTAAACTATATCCAATGTCAAATGGAGTGTAAAATACTAAATACCTGAAAAAAAAAATGAATATTGAAATTCAGATAAATAATAGAATAAAAATGATTTTGAAAGCTATTTTACAATTAAAATATACAATTGTATAATCAGTATAATCAGAAAATAAGTATAATCAAAGATTAAAAAGTATTAGATTTATTTCATAAAATTTAGATAAAGAAATGTATTGTACAAATATTCAAAACATAGATAAATAAAATAAATAAATATTTCATATTTAAAGTTTACAAAAAATAATTAAGCACCAAAAGTTTTGGTAATTTAACTTTTACTATATTCATGAATACAATACACCTTACTTCATTAAATAATCTTTTTGATAGTTTTGTTTCGTAGTATTTATAAAAATAATTTAGGCATTATATAACTAGTTATATTTTTTTATTTAATTAATTCTGTAGTTGTAATCTAAGACTTCACGAATCAGAAGAAAAGTTTTTTTAAGAATTTTTCATATTTGTAGGAATTATAGAGAAAGATATTTTTGATTAGATATATTCAGAGATCAGGAATAGCATACTATTTGTAATGAAAATTCAGCATTTCACTACATTTTAAGTAGCCTTTACATAGCAATGTTACAATAACAAAAATTTAACAAATAGAGTAGAATGTTACTAAATTTGTAGTTATATGTAGATTAAAAGCCTTCTAAATACATTAGTCTTAGACACATATCTTTTCCAATAGATAAACAATAAAAATATTGTTAAAATTGACATATCAATTTTAGGACTATACCAATAGATTTATATAATAAAATCTATTGAATTTTCATATTACATTTTGTTGTATTAAGGTCAAAATTAGAATAGTATCTTAGCTTTTGCATACATCAAGGGAAATTCATGAAATGGGTAGATAATTTATACACTTAATAAATATACTTCTATTAATTGAACTTACAATATTTATAATGGTGAAATTAATACAAGATGAAAATACTCAAATCATTTTATGTATACAAATTTACCATGCCAAAGTTAATATCAAACTTGGAGAATAATTATAGAACAAATACATATTTCTTCAAAAATTACCAAACTGCTGTGGCGATTAATAACTGTTGAGTATTTTTTAATGGTTCTAATGGAGGTTCCCCAAGCAACGCTGCACTTAACATGCCACCAGCAAATACAACAAGCATTGTCGATAACCAACAAGAAATAGGATGTTTACGTGAAAACGTTAAAGCTCCTAAAAAATTAAACTATTTTTTTTAAATATTGTCTTAATAAAGCAAATTTTATTTATATTCACCTGGTCCAAGATCATCACGTACGTGAAGGGCACACAATGCACTGTGTGCAATATCAAAATAAGGATACATTTTCCATTTTGTTACTTGACTAGCAAACTCAAGGAATGATTCAGCATCCATTATTTTTTTAATTCTACTTGTAGTCAATAAGACGAAAAACGAATTTAACAATTAAAAAGTAATGATAGCTGAAGATGAGCAGCCGATAGTAGTTCAAGATAATAATAGCATGTTACCCAGACATGAGTCGAAACGATGTTTAAAAATAACTCTACGACAAAATCATCGGTGTATGTTCTAATAAGATTTTACTATTACTTTATTTATAATTTCACAAACCACCTCTATAATTGATATGTTATGCTACCGGTACTGTTTATATTCTTATCAAAGGCTTATCATAACTGTACTAATATCAATTTATGGTGATAACATTAAATAACCATTATACTGTTAAGAATTCAGTAATGTTCGAAATGTATATGGCTTTACTATCACCTAGAAACGGTTAACAAGGGGTATTTCGGTTTAGTCTTCAACACATCTTGTTTTTAATCTCTCAAAATTCCCAAGGAATGTCATAAGTGCTACTTTCATAGGAGATATTCCAAAAACGTTCTACACTTCTTTTCAATCTCACCTTTTTTTTAATAATCTTAAATAAACAAAGCCCATCATAGTAGGATCGCGGCACAGTGGGAACCTGACACAGTTGGGTCCAGTATAGATTTAATGAAACAGTGATTAAAATCACTATCATAAGGAACGCTTCGATGCAAATTTGTAAATAGTGTTTAATTCAAAGAAATTGGCGGATAATTACAAAAGCAACATCAACTATTTCCTTAATTATATCCAGATTAGTAATTCTTAGATTCAAAAATATAATATGAAATTTTATATTATATAATTGTTATATTGAATTGTTTTCAAATTATTATTGATTTTGATTTTTAATATGTTAAAAGTAATGATTTTGATCCTATTTTATTTCGTCCTTTAAAGTGAAAGTTTATAATAAAAAACCACCAGCAACACAAAACGGATCCAAAGTGACGTCTAGACCGAGACATCTCAACGCTATACGTGTGCTTAAGATCTCGGGACAAACGGAATAAAATGATTCTTTAGAAATAAACGTTATCGTTAATAGTAAAATACTAAATTTTGCTTAAATAATTATTTTAATACCACTGCCCATCATGATTCCTTGGTCGAATTTAGAGAACAATAAATACCTCTTATCCCATAAATGATTTTTAATATCATGAGGACAAGTTTTAGTAGCAATTTTTTTGTTATTCGTATTTTAACGTTGTAATGTTCTATTCTCTTTAGTCTATTCCGAGGCTTTTGATGTTTTAATAATTTGTTCATTTTTTAGACGGTTTTCTATTAAATTTTTTTTAATTATTTATTAAAGTGTTGTTTTCTTGAGTTGATGTGTTAATATTTCCCGGAATTATTTTAAATGGTTGAGTTGAAAAATTGTTTTGTGATATGTTCGTGTTAAAAGAACTATTAGCTAATACAGAAGTATCTATAGTATGTTAGTGGGCTGTTTTTCAATTTGTATAGCAATTACTGAGTTCAGTTTTTTAATAGATTAAATTTCGTTATTCAGTAATGAAATGTTCGTGTAATGTGTTGTAATATTATTTTCTAGTAAATTTTAGACGACGGGATTTAAAGAATATTTTTCAACGATGTTTTGTCCAAGTTCAATTAATTATCTATTAATGTAATTTTTTCTGTAGAAATTTTAAAGGGCTCATTTTTGGTTTCGATAATTGTAGTTAGCGCAAATTTATCTTTTTTAAGTAATTCTTTTAAAATTGAATTATTTGTCAAAATAAGTATCTCCAAATTAATAGGATGTGTAGTCAAATCCAAGTGAGTATTCATAATAGATTTTCCGGTTTAAGTAAAGTTTTTTCTTCTTTGAAAGTATCATCTCCAAAAAATTCTGTAGCGACACAACTATCAGTGCAATAAACATAATATCTCTGACTATTTGAATCGGAATTATGAAATACATGATCAACGTCGTTATCACGAAAAAAAAATCTAATCCATTTCATTTATAAATGTATACACTCAACACTTGAAATTTTTAAGTTATACTTAGAGAAAAAAGTAAGATTTAAAGAGTTTTAAATATATGCATACTAATTTATCACAAAAAAATATTTTAGCAAAAGTTCACCAAACGATGCCGATTGAGACATTATTATTTATTCTATTTAAGCAAAAAAAAAAGGTCTTGATTACTTTTTATTTAAGCCAATTAATATAACAAAACATTTTTGACAATTGGCCAACAATTATTAAATTTGTTTAATAAAATGTGTTATTTTGAATATAAAATGTAATTAATATAAAGTTACAAACCATACTAATGTATTCATCGAATAAAGTTACTGTCAATTACTAAAAAAATAATTATATCTTGTAAACTATTACTATGAAACCAAGATTTTTTTTTTATAACATTCTTTCGATAATAACTTAATCAGTCACTATGTTACAATTTCTTTTTATTCTGACACGTCATGTATCATTCGAAGAATATAAAATAGATATTGGCTGAAAACAATCGATCATGAATCAATATATTTATCTTTGAAGTAATGAAAAAAATTGTTTTAGCAACGTTATTTGTCGTTGGCTAAAAAATCGGGAAAAAATTAGTATAAAAAATCTAGTAAACTATAAATTCATTGGGACTTTCAGTCTAATCAGCGAACAAAGAACATAAAAGTTCTTGTGGGAGCCAACCAGTCTAGAAGTCTTTGTTATATTATTCATATTGTTTAAATTTATATTTTTTTTACATTCTTTTTTTTTATCGAGTGAATTTCATTGACACGGTGGACACTTTTCCTATTTTTTCGTCTATGGTGCTTGTTTATTTTTTTATTCCTATTTTAATTATTCAAGATCTTACTTTTAGTAGTATTTTAGTTTTAATATTTCTTATATTTTTGGACGATCAACTTTCTAAGCAAAACAAAACTATGAAGTCGAAAACTAAACCAATTAGTACATCGATTTCGACAACAGACAACAATGCTACACCTATTTTGACAAATATTTTATCAGATCAAAAGTTTACAGAGACATCCACACAAATTACGACTGCTGAAACTAAAGAAAACATTTTGGAGAATTATACACCTGAAAATTCCATTGAAACTAACTTGAACATTGTTTTTTTGAATATATCACAGCCCCCCCCTACCGAACAATGATTTTATCGACAATGTTACTCTCTGTCAGCTCCAAAACGCTACAGAGGTGTGCGAGAACAACATTTCGACTCAAATAAGTCACTCAACTGAATCAATTCAATCACTTACACCAAATTCGTCATTTACCAGTAACACTTCTCAAATTATATATAACTAGGACAGTAATAGCTCCAATAAAATTAGCTCTCATGATATTCTAAAGCACTTATGGAATAAAAGACACTTCTAATTTGAAAAATTTGATAATGGAATTCCATTGGACTATGGTAATTTAATTAATACTCTTTATTAATCTTATATTTTTTTAATGTTAACTATTATTTTAGAATCATTTTTTTCCGTGTGACCTGAAATTTTGAGCAAACATATTGCAAAAAGGTGTGAAGGTTACAATATAGCGATGGACCCGTTTTGTGGCGCCGGAGGTAACGTAATTCAGTTAGCAATGAAGTATAAAAAAATTAGGTGCAGCGTCAATCGTGGATAAGATGAGAGAAAATAGACTTAAATAGTCATTTTATGAGGAGAGATGAATCGGTAGCTGTAAGAACAGTTATAGAAATGAATGTTGGAGGAAAAAGAAATAAAAGAAGACCAAAAAAGAGATGGTGGGATATAATTGAATGCTATATGAGGACGGCTGATGTGAGCGTAAATGATTTGGGTCATCTTGTCAAGTGGAATTTTAGGATAAGGGTGCCGACCTAAAGTAGTTGGAATTAAAGCAAGGAAAAAAAGAAGATATTGTGAAGGTGTCACGTCACCATTATTGTAAATTATTATTATGATAAAATACATACAGCACATCCACTTTTAGGAACTGATAAATTACTATTTAAACCCAAAAGTCCTGGTCATCGGGGTTAGTAGATTCCAGTGCTTTGTGTCATTCATCAGTATTCTCAGTTAACCCGGAGTGTCAGCCGAGCACGATACCTGCTTCATTTTCACACGCATATTAAAACTCGGGCAGCAGACATCATCGTCGTACACACTGCTCTATCTCCATTTCCATATATGTTTTGTTTTGTGTTACAACAATATAATTTATTGAGTATCAAGTTTCGAAAAAATTTGGAATATTATACATTGTTACAAACAATGAGAACAATAGAAACCCGTTTCCTGACTTACTGAACACCCTGTAGAATGACAAAAGAACACACAAATAGAGTTAAAAAATTAATAAATAACAAAGTCCTTTTAAATGTCCCCCTGTGGGCAGGTAAATGGTCAGATTTACAAAAAAAATATATCAAATGATAGGTAAAGACATTATACATCCATAAAAAAAATTATATGATTTAGTCATTTTCGAAAAAGTTATAGCAATTTTAAGTAAAAAAACGGTAGTACAGTGGAGTTGTGGGGCAATATGGACGTGGCATAGTTGGCACACATATAGATGATATCTGATAGTGTTTAAAATCACTATCATAAGACACATTTCGATGCAAATATATAGATAGTGTTTAATTTTAAGAAATTGGTGAATTGTTGAAAATAAAAATTCTAACTCAAAAAGATTTATGGAAAAATTGCCAAAAAATCATTGCCACAGGGAATGATTTTTACTGAATCGGCAAACGTTCGTCGCATTCGTTTTTTGATAAAATGTTAAAATTAATTTTTTCGTTTTAAAGAAAAAAAAATTGAAATAAGTTTAACATTATATTCTATGTCAATTAATTTTATATAATATTCATGAAAATCAGTGTACCCCTTATAAGGTATTTAAATAAATTAAAATACAATACCAAGAATTTTAACACAAAAATAGCATGTTTTATAACTACAGCAATCATTTGTACATAGATGATAAGTTGTCGGGACAAATTTTTTTTTTTAATTTATATTACATAACATTAGCTTTATTTTAACATATGTTTCAAGCTCAGAGTAATTCTGGAACATTTTCAAAACTGAAGTTGAAAAGTTAAATTTTTGTACAGAAGTAGTAGCTATTTTGAATCCCCCCTTTAGGCAGTAAAGGGTCAGATTTTCAAAAAATTAATATCAAATATAAGGAAAATATATAAGGTTTCAATATAAAAAAAAATTATTTTATATTGTTAATTTTTCAACAATTTATGACAGTTTTAATTATTAAAATATTTCACGTTAAATAATAATTTTTACATAAAAATTACATCTTTCGTTAAATTCGGCGGGTATTTGCATACAAAAGAAAAGGTGTCGGAACAAATGTAAGCTTTAAATTGACATATATTAGAAGCTCGAAGTATTTCCGAAACATTTTCAAAAATTAAGGTGATAAAGTTCTACTTTTTATACGTATGTTTCAAGTTTTAAACCATGTATAAAGGAAAATGGTCTAATTTTAAAATAAAGTATGTCAAATAAAAGAAGTAAACTAAAGTTTTTATACAAAAAAAAATTGTGTTGATACAAATATTTTTTGAAAAGTTATAGTAATTTAAACTTGAAAATATAAAATCGAAAATCAAAAATATTAACACAATAATAGAATGTTTTTTAAACATAGTAGCTATTTGCATATAGAAGCTAAGTTGTCGGGACAATTTTTTTTTTTCATTTCATAATACATGATATAAGATTTAATTTGATATATGTTTAAAGGATTCAGTATTTCCGGAACATTTTCAAAGGTTAAGTTAAAAAATGTTGTTTTTCTAAAAAATTTCCTATGTTTAATCCCCCCCTGTGAGCAGGTTAAGTGTTAGATTTTCACAAAAATGATACCAAATGAGAGGGAAATATCTAAGGTTTCAATATAAAAAAATAATATTTTTATTTGCTTATTTATCAATAAGTTATGGCAATTTAAAAAAAAAAAAGTGAAAAAAATGTCAAAATTAAAAACCAATTTACGGAAAACGAGGGAAATTTTTTCAATTTTTAAGGGTAATTTCTTCAACTAGATACAATTTGTGATCTTTTGACGTATCCTTGAAAAAAACTGATCCAGTGAAAGATGAAAACAAATAGTGACAGACACAAAAAAAAAACACATCATGGTAAAATTAATACCTTCTCAGCTTCGTATCGAAGCTAAAAATTGAAAAAATGTCAAAAATTAGCAATTTTTAATTTAGTAATTTTTTTGAAAATTTCCCCCATTTACGGAGAACGAGCAAATTATTTCAATTTTCGAGGGTACTGTCTTCGGCTAGATACGATTTGTGATCTTTTGACATATCATTGAAAGAAATCGGTTTGGTGAGAACTATGAAAAGTGGTACCAGACACAAAAATAAATAAATAAACACATCAGCTTCGCATCAAAGCTAAAACATAGTAAAAAAAAATCCAGCACAGCCGAGTCGTGGCACAGTGGTGACGTGGCATAGTTGGATCAAGTAAAATGATCTCTGACAGTGATTAAAATCACTATCATAAAAAACCTCATACCTAGGTGTTACCCTTATTCCCTTCCTATAACAACAGCCTTTCGACACCGACAGCTAACCTGGAGTGTCAGCCGAGCACGGTGACTCCTGTACGACAACACGCACGTGAATACCTAGACAGTAGGCACCACATCCTCATCTTCATCTTCGTACACATTACATTCCACTGGTCCTCTTATTGTATTATGACAATACCTTCAATATACATCAATACATACGTTTGCCATAAAAGTAATAACTATTTTATACTTAAAACTTCTATAACTTTTTCAAAAATGAACAAATCAATATAATTTTTATTATATAGATGCTTGATGTCTTTACCTATCATTTAGTGTACTTTTTTTATAAATCTGACCCTGTAACTGCTTAACCTGTAACCTGTAACAGGGGGAGATTTAAAATGACAGATTTTTCATTAAATTAAATTATTTAACATAACTTTTAAAAGTGTTCCGGAAAGTCTCATACTTTTATACATATCGTAAATAAAAGCTAATGTAATGCACTTTATTATGAAAAAAAAAAAATTTAGGACTTTATTTTGTCTTCTAGAAAACAGACATCAAAGTTAATAAAAAAAAACCCACCACAGGGGGATCGCGGCATAGTTGGAATAAGTATAATGATATCTGACAGTGATTAAAATCACCAATTTTTTAAAATTATACACTATCTAAAGATTTGCATAAAACGTTTTTTATGATAGTGATTTTAATCACTGTCAGAGATCATTATACTTGATCCAACTATGTCACGTCACCACTGTGCCGCGACCCCCCTGTGCTGGTTTTTTTTTATTAACTTTGATGAGGAAAATAACAGAGTACGAGGTGTAGACGAAGTGCAAGACACAAGTACTCTGAAATATTGTGGAAGAGAGTAGATACGATTTGTGATCTTTTGACGTATTTGTACTATGTATATGAATTTTATAAAAAGAAAAACAAAATATGTTAGTATATAAGATGAAATGGAATGAATTGAAGAGAGGAGAAAGAGAAGACCTCGGGAGTACCGAAGGTAATCTCTTTCTGTGTGGTACGTTTGTGACATTAAGTTTTTATTTTGTTTATTATTTATTTATCCGGTTTTAAGTGTATCAATATTTTATATGTTTTATTTTGATTGATTATATCTTTATTAACTACATTTTGCGTTATTATTGAACTACTAAAACTATAAGTTGGAACAAAAAGATTGTTCCATATTTAAATACAACATATTGTTGAAAAAAATCGGTCCAGTGAGAGCTAAAAAAAAGTGGCAACAGACACAAAAAAAGACATCATGATAAAATTAATAACTTCTCAGCTTTACATCGAAGCAAAATGACTAAGTAATTTTGGAGTGTTAGAACTTTTTTAAAGCTAGTTGAAGCACAAATTTAAATTAGCATATATAATTGTTTTCGAAAGCCAGGCTGTATTTAGGGGATAGTTTGAAGGGTAATAGCCACACAAAAATTCAAAAACGAATCTTAATAGTAAAAATCAAAACCATAAAATATTGTTAATATATGGTAGATCGAAAATAATTTTTGTTCTAATATTAATAGTTATGATCTATATGATATTTCGTATTTTTATTTTAAGACTATTATGATAAGTTCGAAAAAAACTTTGAATAAAAAAATTGTGATGAAAAAAAAATGTTGACTTTTTTTTCTCATATATTATTTAATATGTGATTCAAAAAAAAAAAAATTAGTAGAGCCAAAATTTATGTAGCCTTTCATGCCAAAATCTTATATACAGCCTATAGGTATAAATAGGTATGCTTGAACACTCGAAAACTCTATGACTGCTTTTAAAAATGTAAAGAATTAAATTTATATATTTATTAATATTAAGGCTAAACAAGTAAGTGATTTCTTTCTAACTTTTCTAGTTAAGTCAATTTATAAAATTGAAATAACTTTACAATTTAAAATAAGTCATCAAGTAAAATATTTGTATTACAACTTACTCTCACTTACACAATTAGTGAGCTACTATAAGATTTAGTCCTACCAGCTAGAGAATCATCTTCTCAGAAATTTAGAATATTGTATTTATAATTAGAAAAAAATTTAATTATGTAAGGAATCTATTGTATCTACACATAGGCGCAATTTGAACAATATGTTTGGGAATCTAATTATTTTTTCCGTTCTTTAAAAATATTTCTACATAAATTTATATGTTATTTTTATAATTTTTCAGGAGGATGCATCAGAATTAGAAGGGCTAAGCTACCTTTAGACCCTTCAAATTGCACCCTCACCTATGCCGACTCTGATGACTAGTACTGTTTTATCTTATATTTCAATCGTCAAAAGATATTATTTAGTTGTACTATTGAAATTATGAAATCTAGATGCTCCTTTGTATATGTTTTTCAACAAAATAAAGTCCTTGACCTCTGTAGATATGTGCCCAGTTGAATTAAACGTTATGTCATGTAGTTAGAGTACTAAATTACTTAATGATGTCATAACATCAAATAAACATAAAGCAGGTGGTAAGAATGTTCATTTCGTGTATTTTTATAGTACTTATATAGAATATACTGGTTATTATAGAAATTTAGTAACCTTTAAACACACTATGAGCTTAAAAACAACATAAACAAAAAATAATATTTTTTCAAAACCCTTTTCAACACTAAAAAGCATAACACTTAGTTACTGCTCTTAGTAGTTTTTATAAAAATAAGAAGTTTAAAAAAAAGAGCAGTTCATAACTTTAATCCTATTGTCTAATTTGATATAGTTTTAATATCGTTTATTATATTGCATCGACTATAGTTTTAGTCCTTCAGTTTTGTTGAAGTAATTTTCTAATTAGTTAACTAGTTTTTTTTATTTATAAAGCATTATACTATATTTTTAATATCTTAGAATAAAACTCAGGTTTTATTAAATAAAATCTTATTTGTATTTCCGCTCACATAATGTTCTAATAGTACTCACTATTTTTTATTAAATAAAACAAAAAATGTCACATCATCGCAAAAATAGGAATATATATGCAAAAAAAAAGATAAAATTACATAAATATAATAATTTTAAAAAATGTTGATGATTAGCTATTTTAGATTAACTTTGTGAGTCATTGAACTGAACCATATGATCTAATGATAGAATATTGTCCAGTTATATAAACATAAACTAGAAAACGTGCACACACTTTAAACTTTAAATTTACTGAAGTAATAGACAAAGCTTTCACAAATAATTATTTATAATTACCAATTATGTGTTCCAATAAATCAATACGTCTAAAAATAGTACAAATTGGAGGGAACATAGCAAAGGATTTTATGTTATTCACCAAGGTCGTAAAATTTTAATTATTCGTAACTAATTAAGAATAATTAAATTTTTTTTTTGCTGTATACAGCAAAAAAAATTAACCGTGCTATTAATATTTAGTGAGCTATTACTATTAAAGACTAGTTGAGGTATATAGGTTATGACGCACATTACGTATTAATCTTATTTTAAAACACTGACCAAGTTAAATTATTTTTGATATCACTAGTATCATTATACTCTAGTTGGTTCATTAAATTTAATAAATATTAATAACAAACTAATTAATTAGTTTTGTTATTTACCAAGGAAATTGTTTATGCTTGAGTCGTATACTACCTAATGAACGTTTTAAGTTAATATGCTGTATTTCTACCTGATATTTACTCTTATAGAGTAAACACCACATTTAAATATATTTTTTATTTAAAATAAAATTAACTACAGGTGATCAATTCTTATCATATATTATAGTATTTTCTATTTTTTTTTTTTTTAATTTTTGACATTAATAAATTTATATAAGGACAGAGCATATTCTGAACGTGTCAGGAAGTTTAAAATTGAAAATCAACATTTAAAATTAATTAATTAGTGCGTATGATTGTCAAAATTCGCCATTTAATATAAAAGAGTTAATTTGTTTAATGAAACATAATTATTAAAAAAAAACTCTCATAATAATCATGACTAGCAAATATATTGTTGTATTAGTAATTGAGTAAATAATAAAATCAAGACGGACATACTGAAATTGTTTATCTTTTGTTTATTAGCAGGTCCCCTAACATTAAGTATTTGGATCTCAGTACAAAACCCAAAATGGTCCTCAAATTATTTTTTTATATTAAATAATAACCCAACTAAACCATCAAAATGTAATCCGGACCATTATACTTTGGGTCTAGCGATTCCCTTATTGCTAGGCCCTGTTTATTGAAACAGCTAAATATATAAGTAAAAACACACACATACACAAAGCAAAACTTAATAACAAAAAAAAAACGCCAAACAAGATTGAAAATTAAATATTTTAAACGACCAACAAAGGTACTATTAAATAACTCAAAATCCAACAAGCTATATTAAACCATACACCGTAATTTAATTTATCTACAAACCAGAAAAGGAAATTTCCAAGAGTAGCATAAAAACACATAACTGTTAATTTATACAAATGCAACTGAAAAAATACCTTTAAATTACGTAAAAATCGAATTTTATAGCCACCACATTTAAAACTAAATGAAAAATTGTTTGTATTATGGCAAATCTTTAAAAATAATGTTCTTTATGGATCATTATAGTCTACCAAAAAAATAGTACGGTATTAATATCTGAACTTCAGTGTCTTCAATATTTTCCTTACTTATTGGCGTATTGTATGTACTAAAAATAAAATAACCACAAGCAAACTACTTTTTAGAGTATCAAAAATAATCAATAAGATTTATACGTAATGGCATAACGGGAGAGGCTAAAAGGGCTAAAGCCCCTCTTTAAGTGTGTTGAACCAACATTTTAAGTAAAATTGATTGATAAATCCTGAGTACACCTATATCTATAGGTAAATAATAAATTTTCAAACAAATTACCTCAAGATTTTTATTCTTATACATTTTTATCTGTATGTCATATCTACTTATCAATTGTATACAAAAATATGATCTTATATATCATATTAAATTGACGTATACTAGATTTATAATTATAATTTAAAATCATTAAAATAAAAGTCCCAACACATTTAACTCACAAATATGCTTCGAAATTAATAATTTGAAATTATTAAAAAAAAAAAATACTTATACTTAATTCATGTATATACTTAGTGTATAGACAATTTAATAACTCTTAACAATAAAAAACGGTTAAATAAACTTTTTTCTCTCTTTATGCATCGTTCTGTACATTTTTTTTTTTTAGTTTAACCCACCTCCTTTCACTTAAAAACAGGTTTAATCTCAAAAAAATAAATCTAAGTTTGTTGGTTTTCCCCTGAAAAAAAAACAAAAAACATATACCTGTTGAAATCATTTAACAATCAAGTAGAAAACTGGATTAACAAGATGTAGTAGTGATACGCATTTACTATTTATGGTGTAATAACTATGAAAAAGGAGCCATCTTTTTTAATTCTTTTTATGCACCGCTGACTGTTGCAAGGGTTTATTTGTCAGAGGTAACGTTTGGGATAAAAAACGATTTATTTTATCGTATTTACATAACGATGGAATTAGAACTCAAAAGACTTCGCAATATGCCAGACTAAATAGGTAACTTTTATTCAAGATTACCATGAAGCATATTATGAGATATTATAAGTTATAACTTATTACAAAATATTATTTTTGAGTACATTTTGATGTAGCACATACTTCCATTGAAATTAGTTCTCATATTTCACAAAAAACATATACTCGATTATATTTCAACTATAGTGCTTCCAATCATTTTTCACTAGTTGCGCTCAGGGGCGAATAAGCAATTTATGACTTATCGCAATATATTAGTTGAGGCAATTTCACCATGTACCCCAAGCTTAAAAAAAAAAATCGCTTGTGGATTATTTTCGCTATAATTATTTAAATTAAGTATGACAAGGAAATGTTATTGAATTATTTATTATTTTTGATTATATATAAGCAAACGAGAAGGTTTCAGTTATGAAATAAATTACGACAAGGTCGAAGGCACTCCCGAAAAATTTCCCAAGTCCCATTTGGCTATCAACCCCTAATTGTTATCATATAAGCCTAGTTAAAAAATATAACAAAATTTCATAATTTCAGAGAATAATTAATTTTTGTTTAAAATGAGAATAGCTTTTTAAAATAAAAACATTTCTAGTCTCATAAAAAAATTAACAAAATATATTTTTTAATTTTTACTTAATGGTGTTGAATTATTTTTCTTTTTTGAATATGTGCTTATTTCCAAAGTATAAAAAAAATAAAATACTATTCTTAATTATTATTTTTTATGTTTATGTTTAGCGTCCCAAAATCAACGAGAATCCTACAAAGTCCAGCTCAATAGAATTGAACTCGTTAACTATGCACAAAAGTACAATACCGATTGAGCTCGACCCCTAATAATAATAATATAATACATTATTATTGAAAAATATATACATTTATGTATGAGTCATTAAGGTAGTGAGAAAAATTGAGAAGTCAATGCTTAAAGGCGGAAAACATAAAAGTACTACTGCTTATGTCATTCAGAATAAATTAATTAATGAAATTAAAACCATTTAAATATGAAAAACTGTATTCTATGCTAATTTTATAATATTAAAATATTAATTAAATTACTAACAATTGTGAGGTTTATAATAATGTCCTGTATTTAATAAAAAGTAAATAAAAAACAATACAGTGCAACTAATTACACAAGATAAGTTACAATAACCTTCGGAAAAATAGTATAATTTCAACGGAAATAACGATATGAAATTCTCATTATTATTATTATATATTTGTTAACAATTTAATTACAGATATTATAATTATTTATAGAATATTAATGTGTTCTTGACAAAAACGTGTAGTTTCTACTAAGTTCATTGGTGTACGAATAATAATAGTTTTTGATACTTACAGAAATAATACAAATGTCGTAATCATTTTAATAAATTATATATCATTTATAGTTGTTTATTATTGATTTACAATACAAAATATTTTCATTCAAATTCATAATTTTACCAAAATAATTTTTTTCATGGAGAACTTTATGATAAATCAAGGAAAGAAAAAAACATTTGACATTAATAAAGTGTTATGGAATAAAAAATATAAATTGAGTTAATCCCAGAAAAATATTCAGTGTCAAACCTTATAACATGTAAAACGGACTATGTGCTTTAGAATGAAAAAAGGGAAAATATACTAAATAAATAAGTATATAAATAAAGGGAAAAGTAGGGAGGAGAAATGTAAAATTTGTTTAACTATTTGTAATAAGTATAAACTTTTGAAGGAACTTATGTTTTTATTGACACGCTTATTTAATTTTTCTCAGGATTTCAAAAATTAATGAATTACTGTAAATCAATTTTTTGTCATATAACATGTTATTGATTTTTAAACCTCATTTTAAGATTTTTTATTTTTTATTAAAACAATTGCATTATAATGAAACATACTAATGTATTGGAAACACGGTGGTGATTCAAACTATTTTACCACTGAGAACAAACATTCTAAAATAAAAGATCAGTGTTTTATATTATCAAATTCGGCTCATTCGCCACTTTTACATACTGTATAATTTTGGAAAATTCTTTTAGATAATTAATGTCCAATTACTGTATTGTGTTAATACGTTAAATAAACAAACAAATAGTAATATATTTGTTCTTAGCAAATAAATTTTTAAAACGAACTTTTAAACTATTTAATATAATAGAGTTAAGAGGAATTTTAAATATATAGGAACAGTTTTTATAAGTTTAAATATTTTTATTATAAAAAATACATTAAAAAGTTATAAGTATCGAAAATCTTACAATAGTACATAGTTTATCATAAATATTAATGCATAAGTATTAATTATTCTAATAGAATATTTTTAGTAGAAACATTCCAACTTAGTCATTAACAGTATGCTAGTGAAACAATAGCACGGAAGATAAAATATAGAAAAAAATAAAAACAAAAAAAATTTACAATGAAAATATTTATAAATTTTATTGTGTCTGTTTTTTGAGTTGTTCGTCTCTTTCTTTTTCTAATTTCAATAAGTTCTTTTTGTATTCTCCGGTTGGGTCATATTTGGCGGATAAGCGTTCAAAGTCTGCGCTACGATTACTCATCATGAATTTCAATACTTTTTCAGACGTGTCTTTTTGAACTTTGGTACACTTAATACAGTTTGTCTTTAATGCGTCTGGCAAGTATTCTGTAAATAATATATTATGCAAGAATAACTAATAAATTAGTACTTAATCCAATGCAATAAAAATGTGTTTAGATCATTATTCATTGAATTCCTAATTAATAGGTGGAATAAAAACATATTGTCCCGAGAACAGTCAATCAAATAAGTAAATTAAAAAAATGTATATTACAACATAGAAGGTGAAAGTATTATCTAACATCACATACAATCCATACAAGGTGTTTGCATATTAAATCCTTATAAGTAAAAGTGAAAATTATTAATTCTTCGCCCGTATAATCGATAACATAAACAAAACAAATATAATTATCATGCTCTACATTATGTTCTAAGGATTACGTATTTTGTTTATTTTCACGCGTTTTTTGCATACATACGATTATGTCTTGCCTAGGGTTGTTCGATCGATATTACTATTGACTCTCTAAATAACTTAATAGAATTCTTATCATTACTACCTGATGATTACTTACTTATCAATTCTCGTCCTTCGTTGGTGCATGGTCCTTCTTCCATCAAGCACTTGATATAGCTTGTAAGAATACGACCGTTGTTTAATACTTTATCTACGTCGAAATTGTCATATTTATTAGTGTAAGTAGCCGGGGCTTGCCCTGGTTTCTCTGCTTGTTGTCCAGCATCTTGAGGGTTTGGCATAGCCGAGCAGATGGCCAGGCTCATTACAACAATGGCGCACAAACTTAAGCTAGCCATTATTAATAAGCGAACAATAAATATTAAAAAATAAGGAGTCAACGATAAGTTGATCTAAGTACAAGGTACGAGACGGCAAGTCGAAAAGAGCGTAGTCAGCGGTTATGTAGCCCATCCTGATCATTTTCGCCGCTTTATATACTATTTCTCTTGAGCCTGTTGTCAATAGTAGAAAAATATAATATAATAAAAACTATTCAACACGGGTGGGAGACCAAGACAAACTCGGCGTAGCTGACTGGTTTTTGCAGAGGCTATAGTACTGAATAATTATTACTACACTACATGCTACACAATTATACGCATAATAAAAAACGTCAGTCCAAACTTATTAATTATTCTCAACAAATAATTTAAATCGAATTGCCATTTTTCATGACGTTTAATTTAATTTATTTTTATCAAACCTTTTTATTGCTTTTTTATTGATTTGATGAATTGACTTTGAAAAAAATACATGAGGTTTGCAATTTACGAAATAGAAAACAGCCAATAAATATGATATTATTTTAATACAAGGTTGGTCCAACCTTATATAAAATGATAATACCACCTCTAGTTTTATTAAATCAAAACTTTTGTTAAGCTTGTTCGGCTCTTACATCTCATTGATTCATAATTTTTAACAATTAAATATTAACAAATTAGACATTAGGATGAGTAGGATAAATTAAACGGAAATCAATATAAATTCATTATTACATTAGAATATTCACCAGATATCATTTAAGATTGAAAAATGACATTTTAGCTTCGATGCAAAGCTGAGAAAGTATTAATTTTACCGTGATGTGTTTTTTTTTGTGTCTGTTGCCACTTTTTTTAGCTCTCACTGGACCGATTTTTTTCAACAATACGTCAAAAGATTACAAATCGTATCTAGTCAAAGACATTACCCTTAAAAATTGAAAAAAACTCCTTCGTTCCCCGTAAATGGGGGAAATCTCTAAAAAAATTACAAATTAAAAAATTGCTAATTTCCGACATATTTTCATTTTTTTTTACTTTTAATTGTTATAACTATTTTAAAAATGTATGGATCAATATCATTTTTTTTAAATAGATATATAAAGTATTTACCTATCATTTGGTAAATTTTTATTTGTAAATCTGATCCTTTACTTGCCCACGAGGGGGATTTAAAATGACAAATTTTCCACCAAAAAATAATTTTTCCAACTTAACTTTTGAAAGTGTTCCGGATACTCTTTATTATATTTATATAATTAATATATATATATATATATATATATATTATTAGATATATTTATTATATTTATATAATAAATATATATATATATTTGGATATATTTATAAACTTTTATAAATATACTTTAAATTAAAGTTAATTTAATATACTTTATTATGAAAAAAAATTTTTTCAGTCTTTATTTTGTCTTCACGGTGAAAATGGATACCGAATGTTATTTTTATGTTAAAATTCTCGATTTTATATTTTACATATTTTATTTTATATTTCTATAAATTTTTGAAAAATGTATAGATCAATACAATTTTTTATGATAAATACTATAAATATCTCTTTCATTCAACATACTTTACATTTCCCTTTATACGGGGGTGTTTCAAATTTAAAAATGCATTTTGAAAGAAGAAATTTTTCAACTTATTTTTTATTGTAATATATTTATTGATTATTCATACGTAACCTAATAAACAAACATAAATATTTGTTATACTAATTAGAAGGATTTTTTTATTATTAGGCCACAAGTGAAACTCTGCTTGCAGATTTGAAATCGGCGAAAAAATATGTTTAGAAAAATATATTTATTTTGGATGAAAATTCCTAGTAGACTAGTAAATTTATTTATAAAAAACCAATCATTTTTTTTTTAAGTATTGCATTAATACCTTCAATATACGTTATAATATACGTCAATACATACGTTTGCCATAAAAGTAATGACTATTTTATAATAAAATTGTAAAGATTACAATACTAAATTATTAAAAATCAATTTTATACTATATTTAATTGCTATAATAAATATTTATTAATTTATTACACTTATAAATCATAAAACTTGTAATCAGGATAAAAATAAGGAAATAGGAGATCATATTTTTTTTGAAATAATCCACCAATTTTTGAAAATTAAACACTATCTACAGATTTTCACTGAAGCGTTTTTTATAATAGCAATTTTAGTCACTGTCAGATTAAATATATACTGAACCCAACTATGCCACGTCCCTACTGTCGCTTGTNAGATTAAATATATACTGAACCCAACTATGCCACGTCCCTACTGTGCTGGGTTGGGTTTTTAAGATATATAGTTATAATTATTTAAAAATGAGGTATATCTTTCTTAGTGTAAATCAAAAATAAAAGTTGCAACTTTTCTTTAAAAAATATATTTAAAACATTTGCTATCCTATTTAAGCTAAAATGTCTACTATAAAAAATTTTTTTAGACATTTTTTTCCAGACTGATATCTATAAAAGTAATTTAGTCAGTCTCTAAAAGTCATTTGGCGCCTTAGATTATTGGGGGTATGCAATATTGTTACTATTAAATTTACACATTACAAATTTCATAAAATATTAATGACCTTAAATAAATTAGTTTAAAATATTCTTAATATTTTAAATAATATTTAAACAATTCATTTTCTTAATATAAGTACTTACAGCTTATAAAATTCTCGATAAAAATGTAATTAATCAATGCCATCTCAAAATAATAATTCCTTAAAAAATCATTTTTTTAAGCTGGTTCATACAGTGATTTGGTCACTGCAATTCTAATAAAAAAGCTTTTAAGTGACGTTAAAATCATTTAATTAATATTTTATGAGTTATTTAAATTTCCTCTATTATATACTATCGTTTCTACCACATAAAAATTAAGAAAAACCCTATGCGCATTAACATAACCAAATAAAAATCACTAATACCTTCAAATTCATGCCTTTTGATGCATTTCTAATTCTGTAATATTTGCTGAATTCGGGGCCTTGCAGTTATGTTATTTTTTAATGCCTATATTATCGTGAGATAATTCTAGAAATATTTTTCGGAAGGTTGTATACCAAATCAACATTTTTTCAAGTAGGAATTTTTTTTTTTTAATGCATATTTTTTATTACTGTTCTCCAATAAGAAAAAATTTTTAATTTTTATATTATATTATATAAAGGATATTTTAATTTTAAAATATCCGTTTTTAGATTTTTTTTACAAAAAATGTTAATAGATCAATGACTACTTTAAAAAGAATACTCATTAAGTTAAAAGCATTTTAATACATAGAGCGGGTGTTCAGCGTGGATGGAGTATGCATTATGAATATACATTAGTACAACCTGTATACTTGAGAATTTTTTGAAAAAAATGCATGGATGCATTTAAAAAACTATGGATTGCTTCTAAAGAATTTAATGACGAATAAGATAATGATCAAATTTATCTCAATGATTTTGTTGATTTGTTTGATAATATTTCTGAATTTTATGACTATGACATTGATGACGCTATCAAGTGTGTAGAAATTTACTAGAACAATCCTAAATCAGTGGTGTAAACTTGGTGGGCTAAAGGGACTATAACCCTAGTAAGAGTGTATGATTAACAAACAAAAATTCTTTAGTCCCCCCAAGCAATTATCTTGGTTATCATGTTGTATTAGATGACAATGAAATTATTTCTTCGTTGCAAAATTAAAGTGAAGATCAGTATAGTAATGACAGATACTGTTAGTGAGTCTAAAGAACGTTAGTGAGTTTAAAGAAAGCACAGGAAAGGAAGACAGTAGGAAAAGATCAGCGCTCGACAGACAAAGTCAACGATGATCTAAATGAGTGCCCACAGGGACTAACAATAGCAAATAGCCTGGATAGAGATAGATGGAAGAATGTAGTAGAGGCAGCGAACGTCATTCAAGGATCGTAAAAGCTCAAGAAGAATTATTACTAGGATATGATAGTTAATGATCTAAAATGTCTTAAAATATTATACAGATAAATTCATTGATAAATATTTTGAGCTACATTATCATGATCTAAAAGACTATTTAATTCTATTGTAATTTAAAACCAAACCATTCTTAAAAATACTTTTGTTATGATGATCAAATTTTTTAGTAATGTGATCACCAAAAATGGCACGAATAAACCAGTATTTCGGAATATAATAAAATAATTTAAAAAAACAAGTTAAAGCTTGTTGATAATGAATAACAAATTTTACATTACACATTGATTCTGCATAATTGTTTAGTCAATATGATTGTTTTACATTTTTAAATAGTATATATATTTTTCTCAGAATTTAAATGTTGAAGGCAATAGTATTTTAAATATCATAGTTTCTCTCGGTAAGATACTTTTTGTAAAAATCTATAGCTTTGTTGTCTACAAAGACATAACCTCGTTGGTCGGTTGTAGTTAAACCCGAAGGTCATTCAAACGATGTCTGAAATCAATTAACAATTAATTTTTTATCGTTATTTCTAGATATTGTTTAATCAACATAAAAACTTTAGATTGTTATTTTAAGAAAATCTTTTATAGGCCAATTCGTAAATGTGTTTTGAAACATTCAAGTCTCACAAAAGTATTATATTTATATAATTCATTTTTGAGTGACTTAATATATTCCTGAACGTATAGTATATTTGATTTATGTAACCTTATTTACAGATACATAAACAAAGTGAATTGTTTGATTTATTTATCATAACGTAATAACTATTTACTTCTAATACAGTCTATTAATTTATAGGTGCGTCCTCATAGAGATTTCAGTATATTCTTATCCAAGTCATGGACAAAATGTATAAATAGTAAACAATTGCTTTCTATTTTTATTTCTCTAACGTATTTTAAATTAAAGTATTCCAGAGTAAATAATATAATTTATTTTCTCGTCTTATTTCAGTTCAGGGACTTTGATACGAACTAGTATAAAAAAAAGATAGACTTAATACGTAAAAAAGAACTATTCGAATTTAAAGAACACACAGTTAGTGGCTTATTTAAGGAGCCAAGGTAAAGTGACAGGTGCCTCCGGAAGTAAATATTAAGAAGATTACATTAATGTATGACGATTTCGCATAAAAATCTTTCAATATAAATAAACTAAAATCTAAAAATTAGAATATATTAAGGGGTTATCATTATAATTTTGATAACAATTATCTTGAATTCCTTATCACTTACAAATTGTTATTGTAGAGTACAAGTGTTTTTAAATTCTCCTAAATATTTGCAAATAAAAAAATGGGTACTTGACACTTGTTAATATATTAAATTCACACACGTATGTGAATGAAATATGCTAGTAATATTACTGAATCCAATTTAAAAACTATATATAATCGCTAAATAATGTTATTTACTAATGGATCAACCAAGTGAAATAAGTAAAAAATATGAGTTGTTGAATATGTCAGAATCAGAAAGTAGTTCTTCAGTTTACATTCCATCTCCTAAGATGTTCAATTTACCAAGAAAGAAAAAATACAGAAAGTAATCAAACAAGCTTAAAAACTTAATGTACAATTTTTAACTGAAATTAATTTACTGTTACAGACACCATCGGGATAAATTAGTCGAGCATGTGAATTTTGATACATGCCACCTTCAAACCCGCACTATTTGTGTATTTTTTGTTCTATCTGCATTAATTGTCTGGTTACTAGCAATGAGTTGGTATATTAGTGCTTTACAGAATGAACTTGATAAGTTTAATCATACAATAGTTACAAGTAATTAATAACAATTACTATTATTTTTATTAATATATTTCATTTAATACTTAAAACCCAACTAAATTCTATTTAAATGTATTATGTAGTACTACTGTAAATTAATAAAAAATGTTCTGCTTTGTATAAATTTATAAAATTAGAATTAATACTAAACATTTTGCTGAATTTTTAGTAAAAACATCTACTATGACTAGAAAGACTAAATATAATAGTCAAGTATAAATTTTATATTAATAAAGATAACATTAATCTATAATTTTATGTTTAATCTATTTTATAAAAAAATTTTATTGAATGTGATTATGAATGTATTTTTTTTTTTAAATGTAATTTTGTATGCGTATATATTTAAATTTGAATTCAATTAATAAGATTGCAAATGTTCAAGTTGTTTAAATTAATCTTCCAAATCATAGTTATAATTATAAAGTTAGATGGATTATTAAAACACTTTGCACCATATCCTATTTTCTCACTGTTATATAATGATAAAAAAATGTTGACCTAATTAGTATTCATCTATTAATTATTTCTTGTGTCTTATATTTGAATTTAAAATAATGAAATCTTGAAAAACACATTAATTAATGTTCTTAATATTTATTGGATTTTAAAAGTCAGTAAAATTCAACTTGTATTTGTAATAAAGTTATAGTAAATATAAGTAAATTTTATTGAAATATGATAATCATAGGTTAATTAGGTACTGAGATTGATGCAAATTCAAATTTTTTACGAAATGAAGTGACATTAAGGAAAAATTTAAATAAAGGTAAAAAATACATTTTCTTATTAAATTCAAAACTAATAATAATTTAGATTTGAAATTACCTTAATGTAGATATTGTGGGCAGCACAAGTTTGGATATAATATTTTGTGAGTTGTCTTATTGTCTAGGTTATTTATATACAGATATTATGATATTAAAAATTCTATCCAAAACTTTTAACAATGAATTAGTTTTAAAAACTAATTATTGTTGCTGATAAATACAGAAAAATCTATAAAATGCAATACAAATTTAAAGCAAAAAGGGAAATTTTCGTTTTCCTAAATAATCACATTCAATTTTAATTTTATAACGTTAATTACGAAACATCATGTCAATATGTTTAAATAATTTAATCACAGACCTTTTTTGATTAATGTTCTAACCTTGGGGGAATTTATATAATATTATTTTATGACATCTTTAGTTGAAAAAACGTACCTTTAACAAAATTTACTCTGATCTATGGAGAATATGACATTCAATTTTTTTTTAATGTAATGTAATTAACATATAAAATTTATTGATGAAATCATTATTATCAGTGTATATTTTATTTAATATTTTCGATCTTGATATGCAAAGAAATATACTATCTGCCGTATGCTCCACAGCACGACATAAAACACATGCACACAACTACATATCTTATGTTAATAACTTATTTAATATCAATTTGTAATGTGATTTATGTAATTCATGACCAGCGACTTGTTAGAATAATGTATTTTATGTGGCATTAAATTTAACAAATTTTACAACGAACTTCTTTAGTATTGAATGTGAATTGATCTCTGTTTTTATTTTTTATGATACTGTTAACGTATAGTACTAAACTAAGTGCGCCATCGTATCTGTATTGATTAGACTTTCGTAATGCTCCTGCGTCGACCGTCCCTTAACAGTGTACGTGTGATGTGAACCTAGCCTAACTTTTAGCCTTGAGAAAATATTTGATATATTATTTAGCGTGAATACAATTTTAGAACAAGCTATTGTTATCTATTGTGTAAATGTACTCAATTTATGGAATAAATAAATTAATATGTTTATAATAAATATATCGTACTAATGAGCAGTGACGTGTGTCGAAGATCTGCCATTGGCGGCAAAAAAATGAGAAAACGTAAAGAATTAGATGCTCTTACTGGCACAATCATTGGAAACAACAACAAAAGTCGCAGGCTAATGTATTCTTCCGAGTCTGATTCTTGTTCGTCTTCGAGAGCTCCTACGCCTATAAAATTACGTCGACAAATAACTCGAAGGCGAAAATCTAGTTTCATTTCAAATACTTGGTGCAGCGCCTTCCGGATGTCCCTTACATTTGGTTGCATTCTTTGGGTTATGTTCGTAACTTACACATTTCTTGACATTCGTAAAATCCAACTCCACTTACAATCCCAATTAGATGAAGGTCTGGAAAATAATTAGTTAATAAAAATTAATAAAAGTTTACAAAAATTATATTTATAAAATAATTTACAATTTTTGTGGCTTAATTTTATTTTATTCCGTAATTGTTTATAGTGGCTGCTGGAAATCTAGGTGTTCCTGATGATTTACAAAAATGTCATGCAATGTCCAAACAACTTCAACAAAATCAAACTGTCATTAGACAGCATGTAATAGAATTCAAAGACAAAATGGATAATTTAACTCAACGGGTATATATTACTCACTCTTATAAATATATATTATTTTTGGTAGCGTTTTGATTTTTAGTAGGTATTACCTGAGGAAAATAGAAGCCTAATATAGTGGCTATCAACTAAGTATATACCATAAATTAGTGATTGGAATCGTAGAACACTTATTATAAAATATGACCTTTTCTTTTTTCGAAAATATGAGTTATTTTATTATGAGGGAACATCTTTTAATGATTTCAACTTAATATTAATTTTTCGTTTGGGTATTGAATACCTGTTTCTTAAAATATGACCAGAAAACTCCATAACTTTATATACCATTTATTTTAATTTTTAATAATTGGTTAAAATTTAGATTGAAAAATTGCAAGATGGTCTTTCTTCAGTTGAAGGTCGTATTCCAACTATTCCTTTGACCTCGCCAGGAGCCATGAGAGATTTATCAAAAACAGTTGCTAGTTTTGGAAGTGAAATTAAAGACATCAGTAATAACGTCAACTCACTTAAAGAGTCATCTGTATTAATGCAGTCAAATTATAATAAATTGCAATTTAACATCACAGCAATAAATGTATGACCAATGATATGTAATTATTTTTATAAATATTTATTAATTTTGTTTTTAATGAAATTAGAATACACTGTCCAATTTAAGTGGTGTGAAGAATGATGAATCTTTTGTAAATAATATGTCAGAGAAATTTACATCTCAACTAAATAACTTAAGTGTAAACTTAACTTCAGTCAATAGTACACTTACAAGTAAATTTGATTGGGTATCAGGAGATCAAAAATCTAATAGAGTAATAAGAAACATTTTCTATTTGTAAAACAGTTTATATTAAAAAAAAAAAAATTATAGGTTGAAATAGAAAAATTAAAAGAAAATAGTCAAAGATTAATATCCCAAGTAAAAACTATTGAAAGCGAATGTCAAGCTTCAAAAGACAAAATTAACAAATTATCAAGTGATGTTGATTCAAAGGTAATATTTATTTTTCTTCATTTTATTCTTTTAATGACTTTATAACAAATCAATAAAATAAACAAGATAGATTAAATCTAGCCATAATTTATTTCACTGCTATAATATTAACTCGGCATTATCATCTTAAACCCTAATATTCTATCCCATTTGGTCTTCCATAATAGCTACTTTAATCAGAAAGTCAGCTGTTCTCCTGCAATGAAATAAGTCTAACTTTGGATATTTCTTATTATTATTATATTATAATTGAATATTATTATATTCAATTTTTGAAATGAGCTCTTTAGCTCTTTTCTATTCTCATTGTGCAAACCAAAGGTTGATAATTTTTGACATTTATTATTCAAGCTTAAAATGTTTTGTTTTTTACAAATTTTCTTAAAGTTTATGTTTTGGAGCCATATAAATAGTTGTAATGTAAGTGAAGTTAGATCTGAAAAATATTCTTACAAAACATACTTTTATGCCAAATTACCATTAATTTTCTAATATTATCTTATAAATCTTTATCTTTTGATATTATTCATTTTATAGGTTTAAAATATGATAATCTTTATATTATGACACCATATAATTTTGTAAATTAATTTTGTTAGTATTTTTTGCTTCTTTATCTAATTATTAAAGTACTTATTACATAATTAAATCTAGTCATTTTATGAAAATTTTTAAATATTTTCTAGCTGTCATATTTAAAAATTCAAATTGAAAATATTACTGAAAATGTTACCAATTTACATGTTATGTCAAAACCAGAAAATATTTCTAAAAATTCTAGTCAATTAAAAGGTAATTATAGATTATTTTTATCTTTATAAGTACACATTGTTTGTTAATAATGAAAATTATATTATTTTATTTATTTAAAAATCTTGAATATCATTGGTATGACAACAATATTTTTATTTATTGAATTTAATTTTAAATAAAATTCTAAAAAATTCTATTTATAACTCTTAAAATATTTAGTGTTGTGTTATTTTTCTAGACAGTAATTTAATTGTTTAATCTATTCAAATACTTAATTTAACTTGACTTAAGTCAAATACTTATATTACTAAAGTAGTAATTTAACATTTTTTTAATATTGTTTTTTTTAATTGGAAAACTTTTTAAATTACAGGCACAAACATCAATTCAAGTTTGTCCAAACCATAAAGTATTTTAAAATTCTATTTATCCTATGTATTTATTTTAATGAATCTAGCAGGGAATTCCTGTATGTTATGGTGTATAGATTAATTGACTATCTGATACATAATACACTGTGTTGAGCAATAGATTAGCAATTAAGCTTTTATTAATATTTCACTGGAAAACTAAAAAATATATGTTAAATATCATACTTATTTCTAAGTGAAAATTATTTATATTTGTAATTTAATTATTGATAAATATCTATTTTTACTTTGTTTATAATGTTTGAAGTTATATTATAACAAACCAATGAATGTGATGATATGAAAAATTATGTTAAATACTTGTTATTAATAATACATTAATATTTAATATTAAACACAGTCTTAGTAGTTTATATTTTAAAAGACTTAACCTTTTGATAAAAACTAAAATATTCAGAAATTTTATGATAATCAAAAGAACAACAATAAATTAAACTAATCTAATTAACTATGTAACAAAATTTAACAATCTAAAAATGTATAATCAATAAAATCGATTTATAACAGATATAATTTTTTTTTAAAGTGATTTTTGAAGAGAAGAAAATTCAATTTTCATGGCCGACCCCAAGTAGTTGAGATTAAGGTGTGGAAGAAGAAAAAAAATCTAATTTTTAATATGGTCTATTTTTTATTTTTTCTTTGATTAATTATTAAAAGTTATTTTTGAAAAACCTCAAAAAATTTATCTATCTTGAAGAGAAATTTGTTGTTAGGTTTTTTTTATTGGATATAAAATGTTTTATTAGTTTTGGTTCACCTAAAAGAAAAGAAATTAAATAGTTATTAAACTTTTTATGATTTCTGAAAGTGTTATTTGTGATACTCTTGAACTTTCTTTTGTTTTTGAAGTAACTTAAATTATTTTATCAATCATTATTCAAAGTTATCTTAACAATTATAAATTAATTACTTTAAGTAACGTCTAGTACAAATACTATTTCAACTAGAAGAATCTCTTACACTGGAATAGCCTGAAATGTGAAACAAATAATTTTATAATGATTTATATTTAAAGAATTATTATTTTAAATGGAGTAGTAAAAATATTTATTATTAAAGAACTCCCTCCATGCACTATTAAGTCAAAGATTAGATGTGGCATCAATTGAGTAAATTAATTTCTGTACAGTTATTTCTAAAAAAAATTATAGATTAAAATGTATTAAAGCTCTAAAACACTTATTTTCAATCCACTTTTTTTGAATAAATAAATATTCTTCTAGATAACTTATAAATTAATTTTTAATCTACAGTAAACTTTTACATTTTGTTTTAATAATGCTTTATTTCGAGTTAATTTATAAAAACCTTCATGTTAAATGTTATTATGTTAAGATAACAATGTTTCATTGAACTGTGGAGTATACATATTAGTTTAACTATTCAATTTTAAACAACACGTTTTTCAATTTAAAATATAAATACATGAAAATAATGGTTAATACTTTATAAAAAATATTGTGGCGATAGCATCTCTACTTAACATTTTTATATGAGAATTTGTTTTGTTAGTTTGATAATATATTTCTTCAAAATGAGGAAAATGAAGATAAAAAGAAGTTTTAAAATCGTTTTCAAAAAAGCCACATACTTTCAGCCTTAAAGAGTAATGTTCATTATTAGGAAACATAAGTATAATAGTAGTCATTCATAAATTGAATGATTATTATGAGTTTAGTGGTGAGAGTACCTATACAATGTAATATCTAGCTTTTTACTTGGTGATTTCAGAAAAAATTTAAAAGTATTCGAGATTTTGGATGGCATATGTAAAATTTCTGACATAAAAATACCATAAATTAATAATCTTTTTATTATTATTCTTCTTCGCCTTCTCAACTATTTGGGGTCGGCCACCCTTATTCTAAACTTCCACTTAACACGATCTCCTACATCATCTACGCTCACATCAGCTGTCCTCATATCGCATTCAATTATATCCCTCCATTCCTTTTTTGGTCTTCCTCTACCTCTTCTTCCTTCAACATTCATTTCTATAACTGTTCTTACAGCTTCCAATTCATCTTTCCTCATAACATGACCAAACCATCTAAGTTTATTTTCTTTCAACTTATCTACGTTTGACGCTACACCTATACTCTCTCTTAAATGCTCGTTCCTTGTCCTATCTTCTCTAGTCACTCCACTCATCCATCTAAGCATTCTCATCTCTGCTACACTCATTTTCTGCTCTAATTTCTTCTATAAATCGCCAAACACTCTGAACCATACATCATAGCTGGCCTCACTAAGGTCTTGTAGAATTTACCTTTCAGCCTAATTGGAATTCTTTTATCGCAAAGACGCCAGACTTCAAACACCACCATAAATTATTAAATTATAATATTCAGGGCTCGTGAGTTCATAAATTTATAACTTCTGATTGAACCATCTTAAAAATTTATGTAGTGCAAAACTCATAACTATGTAAAATAAAAACAAAAAAAATTGTCTGTAGTGAGGTATAACCCTAACTAACCCCTAGTGTCCTCTATGGATATAAAACTGAAAAATAGTGCTCAGTTTTGAATTTTTTTAGAAATATTTTTATTTGAACATAATCGCGTTCTGATTTACTCAAACAAAATGTATAAATACCTACATTAATGAGCCCTGATAATAATATATTTAACAATTTTAATCTTACTCTAGTTAATTTAGTATAAATTTTTTTAAGGGAGAGCACCTTTGCCACGAACTGATGATGCTCCGACATTTACATACTTCGACATTTGACAAAGTAGTAATTGTTACGAACACCTGGTACTCCGACCATCTGATTCATAGGTTACCAAAATTATGACGGATTTTACTCAGACATTAAATTAAAAAAATGAGATAGTAAAAACTCCGACATTATCGATAGTTTGATTATGCATCGAAAGTTATATTATATTTCGATTGCATTGTTAGTAATAGGGCGCATTGATCGTATATGTTGCAACGTCAGGGTCACGTGGCTACAGAAACACTACATTATTAAATTAATTGTATTATTATTAATAATATTGTAAAATTTTAATTAAAATGTTCTATTCAATTAGCATTTATTTGCTACTATAGTTATTATACAATAATATACATTTTGCTTATTATTTTCTGGTACAATTTCTCACATTTGACATATGTTATTAATACTCGAATGATAATAGTCATTCATTAAGTAACATAAAATTAATAGTGTTTAATACAAATGTACATTTTTGAAAAAGTTTTCTCTATTGTTAGAATATATATTTATCTTTGAGAATTTTATTTTTTAATTATCCAATAATTACAAAATATTTTCATCAAATCAAAAAACTGTTAGTTAACTGTTTTTTCAGTCGATCCACAAAATTTTATCTAACAGTAACTTATTTTTTAGAATTAGTAAGTAAAGAATTAGTAAGTTTTGGTTATATATAAGTAGAATTAATTTTTTCTTATTTAAAAATTCTGTGTGTCATCTAAAATTAAATTATATATTAACTCATCGTTAAAAAAATTTAATTTTGTGACATGAGTTTTATAATCAATTTTAAATTATAAGTAAAACCATTATAATCTCCAGTGGTGCTCAAAAAAAAGTTAAAAATATTAAGGAGTAAAAAATTATTTATTTAAAGTTCTTTTTGTTTAAAATCTAATATACATTTATTGAAATCAGTTTAATATTTCCTTGAAAAAAATATCTGAATAGCCTTTCCTTTTTTTAATAATAATTAAATTTGTTGGACAATTTTCTCAGTGGTCCAGTGAGAAAAAAAATCTTAAATTTAATGAGGGCCTTCTGAGCCAGGCCGACACTGCGAAAAGATGATTATTTTGCCAATGTTTTCATCTCGTTAGCTTAACGCGTATCCTGCAAATACAAATGTATTGTTTTATAAATACAAAATGAAGTTTTTTTAAAAATTTGAATTAATTTTATATGTACTTTTTAGAATATGAAAGCATATTCCAAAAAAAATAAAAATTAATTTTCAAAATAAAATCACGTAATGTAATGTATTATGTTTTGTAAAAATGTAATTATATATATATATATGTCTTATAAAAAAAGTTGTACAGTTTCAATATTACATTATTATATTTGATTTCCATTTAATGAGAAAAAATGAATAATTGTTTGATTATCAATCATGATTATAAATTAAAATATTTCACTCTATACGTGTATTTGACAAAACTTCAAATAATCATAATGCAAATGAAAAAAAATTGAACCATTATTTAATGAATTGACTGCATATTTTTAATCGAGTTAGTTAAGTTTAAAACCAATTTACTTAGCAGAAGATTTTTGTAAGTTTATGATAAATCATAAACTATTGTCCACTGTTAACTTATAACTGCCTTGTGTTTACTTAATTTGACTAGAGCGTAGGAGTATTGCAACAAAATATTTGGGAACTCTAATTACATAATTTTTTACCTAATTTAAAAAAATATTTCTATACAACAAGAAATACAAATTAATTCATTTTCGGTATAGTCTATGGCAGAATTTTAGGAGACAAAGCCCCCTCAAGTCTCTCCAGATTGCGGTCAAATCCAAACTGGACTGAATTAATTTCGTTACCCACCTTTGAACAATGAAATAATATTAAATCATATTTTTGTTTGATTTGTAATGACAGTTTTAGAGAATGGGATACCGAATATCTTTATAAACGCATCTGTTTAATAACGAATACTATCATCATAAAAACGTACCTCTATATTTTTTAACTAAACTAATTGAATGTTATAATATTAATGTGCTTACAATGTTATAATAAGCACTAATAAGGAGAGGTAAAAAAGATTTTACGTCTGAAAATTGGAATCGCTCTTCTTTCCCCTCCAAAAAAAAATTTAAGGGCTCACACCAGTTATGTTACCTTTATGTACCTATTTTATCAAAAGTCGAATACATTTCGGGGATTTTTATTGTAATAATTATTCGTTAATTGACAGTAATCAATTATAACGCTATTTTATTATATCAATTAATATTTATTAATTAGCGATAAGGGGTATATTTTTCCATCAGATAATATATTGCTACGATATTCATCTACTACGAAATTTGATAATTTTTTAATCGATTTCGCGAATAATCGATATTCGGAGCAATCAATTAATAGTCCTATTCGGAGTATTCGTCGTCGTAGTAACATCCAAATTTTTGTAACCAGGTATTCGTAGTAATTGTTGTCGGAGTAAATGTATTCGGAGGATTTTTTTACAGTGTCGGAGTAAATGAATGTCGGGGCATCATCAGTTCGTGGCAATCTCCGGAACCCTTTTTTTAAGTTAGATCGAAAAAAAAAGTAATATATTTATCTAGTATATTTTTATCACAACGGTGTAATTTAGATATTTGAAGTTATCACAAAATAATAACTATTATCACTTTTAATAATAAATGAAATATAGTTAAAGCAACATAATAGTTATTCATTTCTAAATTTATGTAGTTCAAGTCATTTAGGTTTACTCTTAACTATAATTTTTGGCGATTTATATGTTTTAATTTTTAAGTACTTTTATAAGTAATTAAATTTATTTTTCAATTTTTTGTTATTTTTAGGAAATGTTTAAAACAATTATTGCTAAAAATTTGTCTTACTGTAAAAAGTTATTTTTTTATAATAGACTCTTTAAAGATGGTATTCCATGTTCATTAACATTGAAATTGTACTCTTCAATTCCTAAAACAACGTGCAATATCGGTATGTAAAATCTTTAAATATATTTTAATAGTTAAAAGTATGTTACTGTTAAAATATTGAATAAATGAACACCATAGAAATTTCATATATATATAAATATTAGTTTTTTGGTATAGAACCTTTTTAATCCTTCTTCGCTATTTTTTTAATTTTCTATTGTGCTAAAAGTTATTTTTGATCAGGTACAATTGGACATGTAGATCATGGAAAAACTACTTTGACTGCTGCAATTACTAAAGTATTAGAAAAAGATGGTTTAACTAAATTTATAAATTATGATCAAATTGATAAAGCTCCTGAAGAAAAAGCTAGAGGTATAACTATTAATATAGCACATGTAGGGTATGAAACAAAAAAACGTAAATATGCTCATGTGGATTGTCCGGGACATGCTGATTTTGTCAAAAATATGATAGTTGGAGCATCTCAAATGGATGGGGCTATTCTTGTGGTTGCAGCTACAGATGGCTCAATGCCTCAAACACGTGAACATTTGTTATTAATTAAACAAGTAATAACAACAATGTGTATATTACTACTTTAAATAGCCATTAATGTTTTGTTATTCTTACAATTTCACTATTTTTAATAGGTTGGTGTTAAACATATTATTGTCTACATTAACAAAGCAGATATTACAGATAAAGAAGTTATTGAACTTGTAGAGCTAGAAATTAGGGAATTATTAACAGATTTTGGTTTTGAAGGTGATAAGATTCCATGTATCATTGGATCTGCTTATCTTGCTTTACAAGGGGATCAATCTGAATTAGGAGAGATATCAATTAGGAAACTTATGGATGCTGTTGATAATTTTATTCCTACACCTCAACGTGATTTTACATCTCCATTTTTATTACCAATTGACAATGCTTTGTTAGTACCTGGTCGTGGCGCAGTTGTCATTGGTACTGTAAAACGTGGTACTCTAAAGAAAAATGATAAAATTGATTTGTTAGGATTTGATGAAATAATGTCTACATCAATTAGTGATATTCATATATTTAAGCAATCTGTACCTTCTGCTAAGGCTGGAGATAATGTAGGATTGCTGGTAAGAGGTGTCAAACCTAAAAATATTCGTAAAGGTATGATTGTATGTCCTAATAATAGTTTGACAATAAATAATCACTTCAAAGCCACAATATACTTTCTTCAACGGGGAGAAGGTGGACGATCAAAGCCAGTTACTTCAAAATACCAACAACAATTATTTAGCCATACTTGGAATATTACTAGCAGGTACTTATTGTTTTACTTATTTAAATCATTTTTTTTTTTTTTAATTGTAGCTTACATATAATTTTTAGAATTGACTTAGATCCATCAATTCCAATGATTATGCCTGGAGAACATGCTGAAGTTCGATTAACATTGTTAAACAAAATGGTTATGGATATAGGTCAAACATTTACAATAAGAGAAAATGGAAAAACAGTAGCTACTGGAATCATAAGTCAAAAATTATCTAATGTTAATATACCTAAAGGAAATCTTGGAAGATTAGTTATTAATTATGAAAACACGACATGTCCTGGTTCTACACAATAAATCTAATATAAATACATTAAACTTTTGCATTAATTTTATTTAACAGTTATAATCACAATGGCACAGTGTATAAAATGAAACTAAATAAAATAATATAAAAACTCATATAATTAACATAAACACAACATTATTTACAACATTCATATAAAATGGGTTTGTAGTTTAAGAAAGTATTATTATATATTAATTAGAAAACAACTGTTTGATTGCATTAACATTTACATATAGATATTTATTTACAACTAAACCCAATAAATAACTTATTATCATTATTTTATTTTTATAATAATACAAACAAAAAATGTTAGGTGTATTTTAAATCACATGGCGAATGCCTAATGTCACAGTTCCATTTACTAATCTCTTCATTAAGTTCCAAGCTTCAGTACGGGACATACCAGTAACATCTATATCATTAACAGACATCAATTCATCACCAGCAAAAATCTGTCCACATTGTTCAGCACATCCGCCTAAAAATACAAAGTTGTTAAATTTTAATAAACTTACTAAACAATATTTTTTATGGCTCTTGTAAAGTCATTTTTTCGACTAAACTAAAACAACCTCTAACCTTTTGATTTAACGCTGGGTAAGTTATTTAATCCTATTTTTTTGCTTGATTAATTAATTATTTTTTTTTTTATTAATTAATTATTTTTTTTTTTTTACATAATTAATTGATAAATAAATTTTCAGATAAAATAAATAAATCTATAAAAGTAAAAATAATAAATATTGAAAAATTTTAAATACTTCCATCTAACAAGAAAATTATTAATTTAAAAAATAAATGAATGAAATGTAACATGGGATACTGTGATGTAAGAATTTATAAAAATAATAAAACAATCAAATGTTACCTGTGAAAATTTTTTTCACTGTAAGTGGTTGATCGCCATTCGGGGAATTTTTTCCTCCTTCTAAACTAAAACCTAAACCAGAACCATCTTTAGACAAAATTACTTTAACTAATGGTCCAAATGATCGACTGCTAGAAGTTTCTTTAAAATAAATAAACAATTATTAGTATAGGTAATAATAACTTGTAGTACTATATTGAAATAAATAATAATTATCTACCAATTTTATTTTCGTGAGAATTTGGAACTTCAGTAAGCTGAGGCAATCCGTTAGATTCAAAATTTGCGTCTGATTTACATCTGGATATAACTAATACTACTTCTGACCGTGGTGCCTATAATTTAAAACAATTTATTGCAAAATTAATAGTGAAATAAATTTTAACTTGGCAATTACTTTTAATGTGACCAGTGACTCTCGGTGCGTCATTCCTTTCATACTTTTTCCGTTTATAGATAGTATTCGATCACCTTTACGAATGCGTCCATCTCTATCGGCTGGACTCCCGGCTAATACTTTATAGACCTAAATTATACAACATTCATAACAATTAGCACTGTATAGAATTAGTTTGTTGTGTAAACTTACAGTTATCTCCTTTGTCTCGTAATCAACACCGCCGGCTAAAGTTATACCTACACTACTCGTTGCGCTATCTCGATGAAGAATGACCACCATTACTTCGACAGATTGGGTCGACGTGACAGCAGATTCCTCTAGGGTTTGATTAGCATCTTCAATGAGCTGCTGCAATTCTTGTTGGGAAATTAGACTGGTAGATGATGCCAGAGAGCTTATACTACCGAATTGTTCGGTGCTCACGTACTGCATAGAAGACTCTTCACTGGTAGTCGATTCCATTGAAGACATGCGATTGTGCGTATATTTAGACTTGACTCTTGATTGTTTATCATTGACTGAAGCTTCTAAGGCATAATAATCAGTCTTGTTATTATTGTTGCTGGGACGAACAGGATCGAACGACCACAAAAGCTCGTTTGTTTGTTGCTGAGATTGTCGGTACATAGCATTCTGCTTGGAGGGAGGAGATATAGGGGGTTCCGGTTTACCACTACTATTTCTGGCTGAGCAAAGCACGTTTTTCCGATTTATTGCTTCCACACTTTCCGCTTTTAATATGCGTTTGTTGCTCTTTTCATCCGCAGTCATTATACATCGGTTAGGCGAAGGTGAAGACGTCGGCGAGTACTGTGAAATGCTAGACCGACTAGAACTCAGCGCTGAATCTTCATCACTATCGCCCTTAAATACGGCTGCTTTGGACTTGGATAATGCGGTTATTGAATCGGTTCGTCGTGGTCGTTCGTCTTGAATTATGTTTCTCAACTCTTCCCGACTGGAATTTAAGGAAGATGACGAAGACGAGTGTTGTTCATCAACTGTAACTATAGTGGCTATTGGTTGGGATAATGTAGTTTGTATGGTTTTCACCGGGCTTACATATCGCGTTACTGTTCCCGTTATCGGTCGGTTAACATATGTCTTGGTGGGTGGACAGAGCACGGGCTTACAAGTATTAACAACACTGGTATCGACTGAGTCTACGCTTTTAATTTCCGGCAGGTCAGGTATGGTTGGATCTCGATCAGACACGTTGGCTTTTTCAGGTATAACCAATCCTCGCAGCTTAGACATACTACGCCGCCGTTGTTCGATGAGTGTGTTCAAAGACGACCGTCCCATTTCTGCATAAGTGTTCATTGTACTGAAATATTTGCTATATGGTTCTACGAGAATTTGGGTTTGTCGATGATACTGCGCGTCAGTGAAACTAATAGCGCGTGACAACGGCGCTTTGGAAGTAGCTGTTTCCACAGTTTGTGTCTGGAAATCACTTTTTTGACGTTGCAATTGCTGCTGAGGACGACTGTTAGCAGATAGATCACGGGGCAAAGTACTCCGAGCCGATACAGGTGGTGTACTTAGCGGAGACGAATCGGGTGAACCCGAAGAGTAAGCCGACGATGAGGATGAAATCGAGTCTTTTTTGTCAGCTGCGGCCTTTGATGAGAACAGCGCAATTTTGTCACGGACACTGTTGCCACAAGTTTCATCCGTGGATGATTTGAATCCATTCATCATATGTCTTTTTGACTCTTCTGTACACTCTGTCAGTTCATGGTACGAAGTCTTCATTGATTCCGATCTGCCGGTATAAAACCTTTCTGGCCCGTAGTTACAAAACGTTGAATTCAAATCCGTGGCAACGTCCATTGTGTTCTCCTTTTGAATTTCTAAAATTAAAAAAAATAATAATATTACTATACGAATGTTTTTACCATTATTATTGTTAATTATAATTGTGGTTTTATAAGCCCACGTGCTACATAATGACTAGCCACTTTTTTAACTTGTTTTTGACGCTGGAAGATCTTATGGGGTTATATAGACGAAGAGGATACCCACTTGGCATTCGACGCCTACAATCATTAGCGATAGAGTTGGGATATAAATCTGACAAATGTCTAAAAGATTTTGTGCGACTAATTATTGCTAGTCAAAATTCGTCATCATTAATTATTTTCCGTACAAAGAGTATTACAGACCTTGTAAGCATTGAATTTCCAAAAAGGACGAATGCGTTAAAACTAACTTTTGTTAGACATATAACACTGAGATAGTGAATAATGAGCAGGATTTGTTTTTTTACTAATAAAAAGCAAAGTTGCAATGAAATATTTCAAAGGATTAAGTCGGTATATTTCTAAACTTTCACCCATAATCTGTGAAAATTATAATCATTTGCAGGTATTCTAAGTTTTTGAACTAACGGATTAAAGCAATGTGCATTTTGAAGTAATTCAAACGAATTTTTCTTTCAAGGTTACTGTTTTTTAAAACAAAAACATTACGAAAAAATAATGGGATAATTGAGCAAAACTGTCGTTATATCCGATCGTGTCACACTTAAATAGAGGTGATATGTTAAACAACGTAGATCTATTTCTATAATATATATGAGTTTTGATTTGATACAATATACATTAGAAAGCAAACAAAGGTTACAATAACAAGTAACCATTAACTTGAACTTCGATTAATGGAAAAAATCTTTAGTATAGGCCCAAGAGTCAAGATAAGATGATATACGCAAATTTAAGTAAGATTAATGTTATTATTGTGCAGCGTGTCTTAATAGTTTTATTTAAGAACGTTGTAACAGCTCAAGAAAAGAACGACCTCGCGAGTACCATGGCTAACAGGTGAATAATCGCCTAATGGTCGTTGGTACAACGTTACTACTTTGACATTTTGTGAAGGTGATACAAACGATTTTGTGTAATATCATTAACATACGAGTACTACATCACAGCTTTATTACAATTGATTTAGTTTTAATTGAATAGAATTTATACTCCAATCTAAAGTCAAAGATTTCTCTAGTTAACCATTATTTACAAATTTCGCTATGTAATGCGAAAATTCTGGTAAAAAATATTACTTTAGACAAAAATTTAGATACTCATATATTTTGAATTAGCTACCCGTGAAAGTAATAATAGTAATAATGGTAATGAAAAAACTATAGAGGAGAGCACCTTTCTCCAGATCGTATTTTGAATGATCATCCGCATAAATTAAACGACAAAACTAATAAAAAAAAAAAAAGAAGCCATGAACAGGTACCACGGTCTTCATTCTAATAGAACTCGTCCGGCTGTTTCTATATTGATTCTTTTTACAATCCAATTTACTATTTTAAACATAACTTTGAAATGTATTACTTTGCATTAAGAGGTACTAATAACGTTTCTTGAACAGGAAGATACCATATTGAGTCTTAGAAGAAGTTAAATTATATAAACAAGTAAGAATCCGTTAGCACATAGAACTCATATAAACTATTTCGACTCAATGCAATTTGAAATACTCAGATGGGTCAGTTTTAGTTTATTCCATGACGATTTTCAGGATTCTTGAGATTACTACAATAAAATTTATATTAACTACTTGTCTATTTTAATATATTCCAGGTGTTGAAGTTTTACCTTGAAGAGGTGAAGATATTTTGGCCACAGCCTGAAAAATGATTTACACTTATTTTTAATACCTTAATTAATTGATGAAAATATAGAAGCCCCGCTTATTGTTATTTTGAATTTATTTATTACTTAAATTTAGGAGTCACCTTTATACATTCTAGAGAGGATTATGCTCCTCCAGGAGCATATAATATTTTTAATATTATTAGTATCCTTGTCTTCCAAGTCCCTAAATAAAGTCTTCAAATTCGATTAAAAAACTTTGTGTTTATCTTATACCACCTCGTATCCTATTAATAAAAGTAAATCTATTAGGGAGTACTAAATGTTTAAAGAATTCATGGTATTATATCATTTTAAAAAGACCTTGGACGTTTTATTCGAAAAAGAAGACGACTATGCATTTATTATTATACAGCCATAACAATAGAAATAATTAAGTTTTGTGTTAAGCTTAATAATAGTATTTCTTTTAAGTCTATTCTATCGGACTACATTTTTTGAAGTACATATAATACATTTATTTATTTAATAAGTATGTTATAATTATAACTTGAAAGTGAGTATTAATTAATACACTTAAATTAAATGTTAAATTATTGATGAAATAACGGACTCAAAAAATAATAGGCTAGTTATCTATTGTGATAAGTACGCTGATCATAAAAATTCTGAATTATATGATGATAATAAACTTAAAACAATAAAATATAATAGTGAAATGAATTATAATGTATTTTTCTATCATTTTAACTTAAGATTAGACTTACTGAATTAATTAGTAATTAGTTGGTTATTTATTTAATTTGGAAAGTATATTATTTACTGTATTCTAAGCATAAAAACAGAGACCAATAATAAATATTAGTCACTGTTAGTATTTGATTTCTTAAATTATTATTAGTTATTTAAGTCATAATTAAATTTAAGATAAATATACTAAGTAAATTTTAAACTTAAATAATAATTTTAGACAACAGGTTTCAACCAATGGATTGTCTAACAATGACAAAGGTATGTTATTTTAGATTTATCATGAGTTAAATTAGCGACTAAGGTCATTTATACGGCAAATCACATAGTCCATACAAAATTGCACTAAGTTATCCGTTGTCGAGGCATTACTATGATTATTTTTATGTTTTTTCCTTTTCACAGTCACGGTCCGGCGAAATCCTCTTAAACGATCTTGTAGACTTAAGCAGAAAATGTGACACTGATAAAAAAATATACAATCTCTCACCCGTATAAGCTTCCGTACAGATTAATTCATGAGAACTCGTTTGTATTTCATGTTGCGACAATACAAAGGCAGAAGAGCTATTCATTTCGATATTTTGGCATAGACTGTCGTCGCGTTGTGTTAACAAAAATTACAAGTTAATCTAAGTTTGACAGATAATTAGTATTTACGATGTTGACGGTCATTTATTGTTGCTGTTCGATTATAATTACATGCAAACGTTTATTAACATTTCCCGCTGTGTGTTAATTAACGTTAATTTCACAGTCGTTTGTCAATGTCTGCTGTATACTATTGTCCGTCAGGTCGATGATAGTATTATAACTATTAAATAATCGACCAAAAGGAAAAAATTCTATCTAAACTCCTACGCTTTAATTTTTCTCTATTTAAAAATATACTTGCGCTGTACATGATTTTTTAAACTTCCCTTCAGACTGTTGTGCAATATAAACATACAAAACGTTCACGGAATACATGATATTGTTATTAATTTTTGTTTTCGCACAGTACTTTCGCTCTTTTACGCATACGACCGAACAACAAAAGAATACGTGAACGTTCTACTGGCGCTTGTCAAGATGAAAAATATTAAACACGCCGTTGAATTTGTATAACCATAGAAATAATAGTTATATTAATATAATATTATTGTACTATTGATATAATGCGCAGTGAGAGAGCAATCAAAATGTTAATACTATTAACAGACGAATTGAAACTACTTTCGTACCTAAGACTTTTGACTGGTAAAAAAAACGTTATTTGTTAATGATTAAAAAAACAAAAATCTTATTCAACATTATTATTATTATCGGTCTAAGCACAAGGATCATATATCACATGTGCGTATAATGTGATAAAAAATAAGTGTTGTTCCCGTGACCGGATACCGCATACCTTTCCGGACCACGGACTCCGTCGTCGTTGTCGTCTCTTGAAGATTTTTCCGTACTCGGCGGCAGTTAAAGAGCGGGGGAGGTCTCTATGATTGCTGATCGGTACGGCCCCTCCCGGTGATGTTCCAACCGGTTGAAACCACGCGGATCGAAACTCGAAGGTCACTCGCCTCTCTTATAGCAGCGATCGAGGAAAAATGCGCGTTTTCATCTCCGTGACTCGTCGCAGAAATGCGTGGAAAAAGATGAATAGTAAAAATAAAATAAAAAATCTAAACGGCGGTCGTTTAATTCGCGTTACTTTTTTTTTTTTTTTAGGAAAAATTACAGTCCATTACGAATACGTGTGCTGATACACGTTACGCAGTACTTTGCACCGAGTTTAAGATGTTTGCAATCCTCTTGAGCCATACTTTTCATATGGATATTGACACATAAGAAATTTTGAATAATTTTTTTTTTTATCGCGGTCTAATGTTCATGTCAAACGCATGCGCAGAAAAGCAATCGCGACTTGAGCCACCAGATTAAGCGTACGAGTCGACGAGTCAACTCTGCCGCGGTGGCGGAGGAATGTGGCTCTTCGGTCAACTGTTTTCGCTTCAGGCTCACAGACCGACGGTGTGGACAATGTGCCATCGAGTTCATAAAAAAACACTTGCGATATCGTCGAACGAACCGGCTAAAAAAATTATGTCCGGTAGTAAAGGTTAATCCAACTTTTAGATAAATCATCGAGTAATACAATTCATACTGGATTAATTACCCCAAGGAATCTTAATCGTGCATTTTTGTGAACCTTAAAACGTCACACTTTTTAATAATTACAATTGCACATTGTCCTATTGACCTAATGACATTGTTTATGTTTAATTAAGACATGACATATTATTTAAAAGTGAATGAGATCGAGAGACTTTAAAAATACCTACAAGTGCACTGCGCTCGAGATCGGATAATTAAAATAGAATTGTCCGAAAAGTGAAACCATATTGTATGCTATGCATGTTTCTTGGAGATGGTTTACACCGTTAATTTAACGTTTTCTAACAAAAATAGATCAATCATACAGTATGCAAACATACGCCCATCTAGGCGTGAAATATTTTCTAAACAAAAATACGGTTGTTCGAAAAACAATGCTGTTTACAGCTAAACCTCGACTCGTCTGATCTGAACAGTTAATGCGTTTTCGTTTTGAAGACAGTCAGTGTAAAGAACGTGCATCGATTAAAAAACGTTGGCCCCGTGATAAACGGCCCACGAAAATAATATCGTTATTCATACTATTTTGATACCAAACACATGAATACTTCTAGATGATGTTGTGATGACCGTCGACTCTCTACGAGTCACAAACACTTGCGCGTATTGAACATAATATACCAATCCGCTGGAATTGTACAAAACGACCGGATAATAAAAATCATAGTTACTTACGCAGACCTCATCTAGTAGGTGTAATGTATTGAGCTTACGGTAGCGAATACAGTTTTCAATTAGTGTTAAAACACATAGGCGTACATGGATGGAAAATAACACCAGCCATGAGGAAAGCCAATGCTAATACACTCGCGTATAGCTAACGGGCCCGTAGACAGGAGTATTTATGTAATTTTTCTATTGCATTATTCACGCACATGGCCGTCTGTACCCACTCGGACGTATATCACGTATTTAAGTAAACCGCGAGACATCCAATTTCTTGTATTATGTTACTCGGCTGTAAAACGACCGGAGTACGCGTTCGTGTAATTACAAAACTTGGGTGGGCGAATGAGTATCGTGTATGTCATAGAAAACCGATAGTGTAGCACGGAAAATAAATGGATAAAGTCGGCCAGAAGATTTATTGTGTGTGTGTGTGTGTGTGTGTGTGTGTTGCATGTTGATCGTATTCATACTAATTAAACGAATGTCGTGAATATCATTTGTTTTTTTATTTTATTTTTGCAATACTATTTGGTTCAAGGCCCGTCAAAGACAAATTGTAATTTAATGCTCGACTATCTAAAACTAGAAGAGGACCTTAGGGACGCTTACGGCGGTGCATAACGAACATAATGTTAATGCCACCGACTACACTGGTAATAATATTTTTTTGAGTTTCACTGTCACGTTACGGCCGTCTAATTGTAAATTACAACAAAAGTTTTCAATACAAACAACAGACAACATATATATTAATGTATATATTATTATTTTAGTTTTCAGCAAAAACGTGTATCTATTAATGCGTTTTAACTGACTCTATTGTATTGTTTCGAGAATAGTTGATTAAATATTATTTAAAGACAGCAATGCCACCGACACCTAGTACAATAGCAAAAACAGAAATATTTAAGTTCTACCCCAACTAAAACGTTATTACAAATTCCCTAAATCTAATTTAGAACTGAGCTAAATTCGGAACCTGCTCGTTATAAAATATTCAACCGTTGGCCGGCACATGACGCCTCTCAAAAACAGACTTTCCGAATAGAAATTAAGAATTTCTACACATAAGCTTCTACCGCCGACACATACATATATTTTACACTTAAAGTATACACACACACACACACACTACACGCATTAGTTACATTAGTAAACGCACTGCGGTGGCAGTCGAATTAAGTTTAATAGTATAAAATTATACTAGTGCCACTGTGTATTAGCTACTAGTATGTTATCCGGAAAAACGCGCTTTTGAATTCTTACAATTATTGACACGGTCCGGATTAAATGACCGTTTATGGCTCGGTCTTTGAGAACCGGATCGGATGGTTTATTAAAACCACAAGTTAAATAACGAGCCGATTCCTGCGTGTGTGCGATGGCATTTTTTGCACTACATTTTTTTACACGCGGCGACCGTGGAATGCATGTACGGGCACTCTTTGTACGGTCTGTTAGGACGGATTTTAATAATATCATAGTGTTAACAGCAACGTGGCTGACAAAAATAATACGCTGGGAACTCACGTACCGGCACGTTCTAAAACAGCACTACGAGTGCACCCACAGCTGCGGCACTCTGTGAACGGTTTATTTTTGTCTCTCGCTTCCCTTTGCCGTTTACACGAGCGCACGCCCTAAGAGCGTTACCGTCGATAATGCGATAGGAATAACTTTAACGGCACACATGCGGATATTCCGTCCAGCAAGTCCAACGTTATAGAGCTCAAGTGGCAATATATTATATTGGACAGACGAGGAACTCCGATCGGATTCCGTAAGCGGAGGGGAAGTATCTATGAGCGAATACGAGAATGAGGGGACTATCGGACACACGTCAATTACAAGGCCTATACTGTGTACAGCTCTAAATGTCGATGGAAAAAAGCGCACGGCAAACCTGAAACGCTTCTTCTTCGCTCAATAGGTAAAAAACGTCATATCACGACCCGAACTGCAGCAACCGGTTCCGGGACGCCCACCGTTGCGGCCGATGAGAATAATATGATATTATTACAATTATTTTGCCGTTGATCGACTTGTCACATTTTTTTTCCCATTAAAAACAACAAAGTACATGAAATTTTGCGTGTTCGACGAATCTCTCGTCGGGCATGAGAAAATTGGTTTCACAACAAAGCTCTCTACTGCAATTAAACGGCGCCGCTTTATAATAATTAATTAAATACGATAATGGTGAACGGTCATAGTTAGCAATAATTAACGTTACGGTTTTATGTAATAAAATAATGCAACCACTACGTTAGCCGTAATGACCACGAGACGCCTGTTTTCCCCGGACATGTAGTAATTAAAACAAGAAATTTCTAAAAAATGTACACATTTCCTCGAGTGGATTTTTGTTTGCTCCACACCGTGAAGCATGCGAGACCACATTTGAATATGTATCATATAACATTCAATGTTTCCGCTACCGGATAAAAACAACAACCTAATTTATATTGCGAAGACAACGTCAATTTGAAAATCAAACGGATTTTTAAAAACAAGAACGATTTACATGAGCTTGCAATGTAATAGAATACCACAAAAAAATAAGTCAACCTAATTGTTTTTATTTACCTGCAGGCACAATCCGTGAGATCGACTCTCATAATAAAATTGAAATCCTTATGAGCAATTTATCCTCACAGTCAACTCGATGTATGGAATAAACTTGAGTAACACAGGTAAAAAACGGAAAACACAATATTGTTAAAAAAAAAAACGCATTAACATTGACCGGACGGAAGAGAATCGCGGATGCGAAGATGTCGGTGCCAATGGTAAAACTGAGTTTGCCTACGCTGACTTGTGTGCACTAGTGTTATGTTTAAGAGTGCAGCTGGGCCGGTGATCGGTATAGAAGAGGGAGATTCTGGCTGGTAATCCTATGCGAACGGGTTCAACGTTTGTCGATTTCAATCCACAACATTAATATTTTGTAATGTAGAAAAAAAACAATAATGCACAAAAAACGATACATGTACCGTTTGAGTTTATTATAAAAGAAAAATATTAACTTATAGATGATAATATTTAACTGAGAATATCACAACAACAAGCTCCTAAGAAGTACCAATATTTAATCTAAAATAAACGCGTGAAAGTATTCTTTTTTCGTGCACATTTAATGAATTAAATTTGAATTTAATAGTCAAACTAGTCAAACACGAAAAGTCTTTTAGTTAATTTTTAACTTAACCATGTGTAAGATCGTGTACATATTAACAAAATCTAAGGAGAAAAAGACACATTGTATCTATTTTATTACCACAAAGATACTGAACATAAGCGTACGATTTACACGGCTAATAAAAGGAAACATCCAATTGATTTAATGGAGACAGACAACAATTAAAAGTGACAACCCAGACAATATGGCGATGAATTATGATAATCATTTCATTATCTATGCATAGTTCATAAAACGCACAACTACTATTTCAGTGTTGGCTGTAATTTCTATGATGTCAATAAATAAACTTAAGCTAAAATGGGAGGGACTAAAAGAGCAAAGGTCCGTCACAAAATTGGAATCACTCTCCTAAATTTTAAGTAAAGTTATGAGTGTTGATAATATTTCGGTACACGTTAAAAGAAAGTGTAAATATACAAACTGAAGAGCTACTTTAAAATTAAGCCTTGATCATATGAATAAAAAACCAATCTTAGTGTGACATTACGTTAAAAATGATTCTATCGAACAATGCATTATTAACGATTTGTAGCCTATGAAGAAATACTACAAAGTAGATGGTGCAATCACTTCGAAATCCATATATAAATAACATAATGTAAGAAATTATTCTACAGCTATTGTGTGGTGCATAATGTTGGTTTCGATTACATACAAATATAAGTATTTTAAAGTAGTGCGACAAATGTAATTGCACTGATCACAGGAGAAATAATTTCTTTACGTAGAATATTGTTATATCTCTAGGTTTAGCTTGTCATGTAACATAATATCCAAAAGACTCGTGGTCCTCTAACCCTAATTTTAATGCCCCGACATAAAAATGACTACTCTTTTAACTCAATTACATTATGTAATATACTGATATAGTTTTAGCATGACATTCGATCAGCGAGGTATTAACCTTTGATATTCGAAATAGTTGTGCAATCGACGCTAACGACAGATACAAAACAGCGCGTCCGACGACATTTAGCCTATTCATTTTGAACAGTAAAAAAAATTAGTGTTTCCTATCACAAGGAAACTAATCATTATGCCATTTAATACTGCATATTGTCATATGCAAAAACGAATGCAACCCGTTTTCGTCACGCTTGATAAAAAATCGATCGTTGGAATGTAATTTGTCGTGATTTTTTGCAACAACGTCCTTTGAGTACAATAATAAAAATTGCTAACCATCGTTGGCCGTACTCGGTTCTACTTTATTGATCGGGTAAAATGCTCTTCTTTTCATATTTTAATCCCACATAATATAAATTAAATTACGATAACAATCATGATGCAAACGATCCCACGCGCAGTTTCGGAGTTTGATTTCTTTCTCTACACCATCTACAATAATATTATTACAATCGACTGACATTTATGTGTGCCCACCGATTCGTTCTGATTTAACTGGCGTTACCCCTAATGTGTCAGCCAATACCTACACTTTCAGACAACTGTATATCAATACCATCACTTTTGCCTATAACATCATTGGCCCATCAAACAATAATTTTACTCTGAATTTGTTAACGTAAGTCGTAAATAATAAACAGACAGCCAAAAAACAAGCAAACGCCCATCTACACAGAAAGGAATCGAAATCGAAAGGGCGTGCGCGCCAGAGAAGGTGTACAAAATGATCACATGAAAACCGGTTAATCATTGGTATCTCACTTTTACATTAAATTTAGATTGTCATCGAATATTAGTATTTATAATGATTTTCTAATGCCGATTGGTAGGTAGACAGATTTGATGTTTGTCTGTAAACACATTGATGTTAGAAAAGCTATGCTTCATTTGCTTGTCTCTGCAAGTGCTGACAGCTTAAACACGACGTACAAAATAACTTGGTACTTTAGAAACTTTAACAACCTCATCTAGACACTACACGATTGTGGCGTTACAGTAAAAACTGTAATAGGAAAATACATAATTTTATTGCATCGGTCGTATGTATTTCTGTTGGTTGCACAACGGGAATCGTATAAAAAACATTCGCGTTGTCGTTAGACACGAAATCGTATAATTTTCTGTTATTAGCGAATTCATAAACCATGTACATATGTATAATTATAAACCCTTGAGCTGAAATCTTAAAAAGGGTATAGAGGATATTGAGACAAATCCTCGTCTCCCTTTCTTTTTTTAAATGGTCAGTCGACCAAATATCTCATTAATCTGTAAAAACGGATCGACTAATGAAATTAAAGTTGGTCCGTCTGTGTAAAAACGCGACAAAAATATGTGAGGATGATAATGGCGATAGGAAAATTCAATTAAAATAAAAAATTCCATCTCAGCTTCGCGTCTAAGCTATTAATAAATACTATTTCATTGGCGTTGCATAAAAATAAACCGGTCAACGGTCATTGTTAGCCGACAAAAATAATAAAATATTTTTATTGTGGTGGTCACGCTAAATTTGCGCTATAGACTTGTAGAAAACAAATTAACTGCTATTGGTTCCATGAGTTCTGACAATGATGCAAAAAATAAATAAGATAAAAACGTCGTACTGGATCGAATCGTAACTGGTGACAAGACTTATGTACTCTCCTATAGTCGGTGAGTCATGATAAATCTGCACACAACAATTATTGTTACTATTACATCATTTTGCCAAGGAAACCGAGGAAAACGAATTCCACGCGTTCAACCATAGGGCACGTAACGACACGATGTAGGCTTCAATATAATTTGTTTAAATCTATAATAATTATCAATTCATTTTTTACCAAGAATAAGTGGCCTAGAGGAATGAATTCGAAATGTATCATTGTCAGCCGAATACCTAAGAAATCGAAGTTCCCATCGTACAACGCGAGAAATAGACTGCGATAAATTATAATAAATCGTTTTTATACGTGTGAAGACCCAAAGTGTGATCAGAGAAAATTTTCAAACTATACTCACTGACCTTCGACCAATCCATTAATAATTAATACTTATTGGCGTTGTAGATTAGATTAAGTTTTGTTTGTCACAATACAATATCGTTCAATTTGTCAAATTTAATTATTTCAGAAAAGAAAGAAAATTCACGGGTTGTTTCAAAGATTCTATGAATTCGAAAACTTAACTCATTATAGTATATTTATAAACCATAAGTCACGATGCTAAACAATGAAAAAAAAAACAATCTAATAAATCAGTGTAAAGACTAAGATCAGAAAGATTTACAATTCCAAACAAGAAACGTCCAATCGAAATTTTTAGAGGGGCCTCCCTCATTATTTGTCATTATCATTCAAAATTCAATTTGAAATTTGTTGACAATAAAAAATTATTAACCATTTTTTGTTACTTACTGATATAAATTAACGTTTATGCGCGTCATGTTTTTTAATTACATATTGTTGTATACAATAGTTGATAAATTTTACTACGAAAGAGTTGTGAGAAAGCCTAAGAAACACTGTTGAAATCGGTTGTCTCTTTTTTTTTGACCATATCAATGAGTTAATATTTACATGTAACATTCTCGCATGTATAGTTCGTAATAAACTTTAGATCACAAATTGTTTTTTTTACATAATAATATCCGAGAAAATATGTTGACATTTTTCTCTTTTTTTTTTTACAGGTATTTTCTTCAACTTATTAACCCTTTCTCGTAACGTACCAAAGAGTAAAAAAACACACCGATTACTTAATGACGCAGAACATAATATTTAGATTTTTTATGTGCTCAGACCATTCGAGTTCATTTTGTCATAAAACTTGAGTAATTATTAGTTACTGTTTATGGGCGTATAAATTTAACAAGAGGTACAGTTTATGCGATAAGAGTCTTTGCACCAAGGCATTCGGCGAGGACTTTGGTCTATGTAAGAAGTTTGTATTATGATACTGTTGTAAACGTCAACAGCAACTACGTGTGTACACATAATGTTATGTACCAGTTGGAGGTCAGCCGTATTGTCGACAACCAACTGTTATTTTTTTTTTTTTAACCCTTAAAGTTTTAACGTACAGACCACATGGCTTGGCGATATTGTTACACGTATTTGCATTGTACCGGCCCACCCACAATTTGTCTCCCCTTGGCGAGCAACGCATTTTACTCGGGAAGAACGTGTAACAGTAGAACACTTGAGCTCTGACCTTGATCTACAAGTCAGGAGACTGACAATTTTAAAAAACTGTCGGCTGTACAATACACCGGCAAACGTTCGTTCGGTTGCTATATGGAATCGGGTCAAGAGTTTAGAATTTTTATTTTTTACCATGCCCATAAATAGGATAATTCCTCGCACACGACACACACTCGCGTGAGGCACACCAGTTTGTAAACTAATAATATCATTACTACGGTAAAGATTGTTATAAGAAAAATGACGCTATTTTCATCGTGTATTTGTACTTTTAATTTTTTACCTGGCTGACGTTCAAAATGCACTTAATTATTGAACTGGCGTGACGGCCGCACACAATAATATATTATGAGCTACGTAATGAGATAATGTCAGTGGTAATCTTGTCCACGTGGCATTTTAACGAACACGAAACCCACCGACGGCGCAATGGTAACAGCCGGGGCGAAATGTATTTTCATTTTTCTTTAATTAGACACAAATGACTTGGTACGGTGAGCAATAATACTTAGCAGTAAAAAATGTACCGCGAAGCCCGTTAACAGTGCGGTTGCTTTTTAGCATCACGTGAACAATGCGCAACTGCAAGTATTGCACGCAGATAGTGTGCGCGACTCGAGGAATTCGACTTGCTAAAGTCCGTACGATTTTATAATAACGTATATTATATGGGGACATATAAATTCAACAGTCAGAAGAAAAAGAAAACTGAAAACCATAAACAACACGAGGAAACGAAACGACAACCCGGTCTGCTACAGGCGACGACCGTTAGAAATGATAAACCTTTGAACCTTCAAGCACATTTTACTGTTCTTATCTCGAACTGACATTCCGTTGCATTTGAAAAAATATTTACTTGGCTATAATTTTTTCTTCTATTAGAATCGCAAATACGTCACCCAAATCCGAATTAGGATACAGTCGCATAATGAATAATAGAAGTTTTGACTATTATACACAAAATCAAGGACAAGCGAATTGAAAAACAAATCTTATTGCTAATTGACAATTGTCGGTTATTAGTAAAAAATTACATGACATAGCATATAACCTTCCTCATAGTAAAACTAATTGAATTTAAGGGAAACAAAATGGTATTGTTCAAAAGAAGTTTCCAAACACAACATACGACATATTCAATAGCTCAATATTAATCTACAGAATTGTAATAATTTACATTATTTAAATGTAAATAATTGTGATAATTTGCATTTTAACACTATACCTTGAAAAATAATAAATAAAAATTATCTGTCACAATAGGCAAAAAAAAAAAAAGGGTAAACAAGAAATATTCAGTTGGCAAAAATGTTGAGTTATTTATTTATTTTTTATAAATCATAAGAGTAATTTTTATGATTTGTCTTTAATACGGAAAAAAATTAATAATTTGTTTTTAATTTTTAGTTTTTTAAATAATATTATTATAGCCATTTTTTACAAAGAATTTTTATGACTCGATAAAAACTTTAATCATGTATTACGTCTCCTCTGAGAGCTATTGTTTGTGCCAGAGAGAACAGGAAAACCAACATAGCCCAGCGCAACGGAATGGATAGGAAATGAACTAATGCATAAATACATTTTGAATTATTAAATATAAATACCTGGACCAAAAGTTATTTAAGACTTTAGAACATGATGGGAGACTTAGTATTCAAAAAGTAAGGAAACAGATCAATTATTACAAAAAATGAGAACAATTAAAACCAGTTTCCTTACTTACTACATAACACCCTATACATAATGAAATAAAAAAACAAACGATATATCCAAAATTTATGATTTCTTAAACATAATTAATGACTCCGAACAATTATTTTTTTCTTGTATCCGATGTATTGATTTAGCTTTTTAATCAAACAAAAAAAAAATTCTTTTTATTTAGTAAATGATAAAACAGTCAATTCTACAATGAATTTAAACACTTTATATGTATATTAAATAAAAATTGTTTAATTTTTCTCGGATTATTTTTTCTCAGTCGTTTGTAAATAAATTTAAAATTTAATTTTCAATCAAAACTTTTACATTAATATAATATAATATAAATATAATTTTATTGGACACTGATTCTTCAGAATATGGTTAAAACAAAATAAAAAATTTACCCCCAGTCACTTAGTTTCAATGATCTATATACTTTTCAAAATGTTATACTACTTTCTATAACTTTACAATGATATAAAACTAAAACTGGAAAAAAGTTCTACTCATTGTTTGTGGTTTCAATAACTTTCCTCCGTCTATTGAAAATTGCAATAATCTGGTGCTTACGCCAACGTGTAGAGGGAGGGGTATTGAGTAAAGTATAGGTAGATAAAACACATTTTTGTTATTTCTTAGCTTTTATAAATAATAATCAGAATTTTCATTACATACCTGTAGTCGGAATCCATTTAGTGGGCAACATTTGAATTAACTCGAATAAAAAAATGACTCAATATTTAAAACGGATTTTTAGTATACAATTATATAATCATGAGCTTCATTAGTCTCCTACCGAATATAAACTGAAGTGAAAATGATTCTTGGTAAACAAATAGACTGTTGGTCAGTAATATCAAAACTAATTAATTTAGAAGATCACATAGAAATAAATTAACCGGATTAAAGTCTAACAATATTAAGTCTTTTAGCATAATATGACTCTTATCTTAAACGTCTAATTCGATTATCTGGACTCAAGGTACCATTTATAAATTTGAAAGGTGCAGGTAAATACCTTAATTCTAATTTTCACCATATAAAAATCATTAGAAAATTTATTTACCTTTTTTCAGTTGAAAATGTTTTTCAGCGTTATCTATAATTTCTTTAGATACGTTATCGATTGAGTTTTGGCATGTTATCCGGGTTGCAGGTTCTGGTTTGCTAAAGATAAATTAAGTTTATGAAAATTAAATCCAATAAATAAATAAATAATAATAGTACAACTATCAATTACTTTTACTAATAATAATAATTTTATAAAACACTAAATATTAATAGAATTTAAATTAAATTTAATGTGCCTCATTATTGACGAGTATGCAAACAAATATAAAATACTGCATGAGTAATTGCAGTTTTAAGGGGCACTTCTTAGCAATTAACATTAACTACTATTATAAAAGTTCATGCCCAATATTACAAAAGAAGTTTTTTTAATAAATATAATGAGCTCTTTATAATGTTAATTATTTTGATTAGATATATTATTTGAATAATTATTTTGAAAATAAGAAGATTTATTAAGGACACTGAAGAAGTCATATAAAAGAGTACTACATTACACAAACAATATTTATTTTTCAAAAAGAACATTTTTTTTACAAGTGGTGCAACGTTTCCATGCGTTTTTAATAATTCACGTGTCTAATATAAAAACTTCCAGAGCTAGGTTCTATTTTTTTAACTACTTATTTTTAAGTCATTTTATTGGATTACTATGTAAGTTCAGTGTAATATACACGCAGGCTTGTTAAATTATTCAAATATTAAATACTATTTAAATTTGTTTTTGAATACTTTTAGATAAATGTATTTTAAATACTTTTGGAACGTATTTCTAATAAGAATATTAAGTATTTTTTTTTAGTAACAAACATTTATTATACTGACTTAGCCATTTTTATTCTTTAAATAATAAAAATTAGAATTTTTGTCAACAAATAAGCAGAATATTTTGTGATATTCTTTCTTTGTATTTGATATATTATTATAAATAGGCTATTAACAAGAAATGGGTTCGCTCTAAGTATGACACGGCCAGCAAAAGTGCGAATTGACCAGCTCCATTTTATATTAAAAATGAGTTTGGGGAAAATGACCAAGTTGACACCCACCAAAAGACGGCCCTCTGCATTGCCTAGTAGTACCCCGATTGAACAGGTATTCTGTGGAAGCAATGCCATTTTAACAAGACTTATAATTCAAATAAAAAATGAATGATGAATTTTGAGAATGTCATATTTTTAAAATGCATCAAATATTATAAAGAACATAATCTTTTAAATTAAATCACTTGTGAGTGAATTAGTTATAAGAATATTATATTTTACAAATATTAATAACTGAAGTACTAATTTTTTTTTCATGACGCTTTATGTCAAGTTCGCCCACAATATAATTTTTAAATTATTTATGATGTAATAATTATCCAACAATATAAAAGGATATTTCGATTTTATCATTCATAAATATTAATTAATTTTAAATGTCAATGCGTTACAAAGATTAATAATTTACAGTGTGCGCTTACACAAACTTCATAATTTCGGTGTCGCAAACATTTTGTTCTTGTTCATTTTTGTGAACATAATCAACAAGTTCGGGTGGCAGTCTATAAGAAGGAGGTGGCGGTTCTGTAGGTAAAGGTGGAGGTGGTGGGGGTGGTTTTTTCTTTGGGCGAACTTCTTTGCGGGGCAGAGGTTTGGGAGGCATTCGATGGTTTTCCTCAGCAACAGCCACCAACTTTTCATAGAGACCCACATCGTCACCGATAGCTGCGCTTGACGAGAATTCCCGTTCCAACTGCATGAAAGGTTCAAGCACTCTGTCCAAAACACAGTTTTTGGATGGGTCGTTATCTGGCATCTTGTATGTTGGACATTTGGACACCACGGTAGACACACTGCTATTTGTATCATCCGACTCGGATTCTCCATGGTAAACAAACCTAAAATGTATGCAGTATGTTATTCCTGTGTTAATATCATAAAGGTACCAAAATAATAAATTAAAATTCAATAATTTTTACTTTTATTAAAATTGTTGACACAATAAATAACTCAAAATCTAGCTCCAGACCAATATTAAAATAAAATGAGGACAAAATTAAAGTATTCAGTTGGCGCATACTAACGATTTTGTATTAGTACTCGACTAGGTCAGTTACTTGATTTGAATTGTTTTCTCAAATATTTCCTCCATAATTAAACACGTGCATCAGATATAGTTTCATCATATTAAAAAACTTTTACTGCAAATTAACTAAGCGTGTAAATATTTAAGCAATATTTGTAAAAAAAAAACTCTAAATGGTAGCTTTGCAATAATCAAATTGAAAACAATACTCATTGTTCGTGGATCGTAACGAGAAGTGGTCATCTATTGTAAAAATAAATTATCATTTTTCTAAACAGGTTCCGTATGAATACCGACTAATTACAAAGGCATTAATTATTATTTGGCGCCAATTGAGTACCTTGTTGAAACTTATCAATTTTTACTAGATTCGTGATCAAAATAGCAGTAATAGCAATAAAAACAGAATAATATCAACAAACCTCTCTACAGCGTTTGTGTAGATGGACGAAGCTATAGGGGCTGGTTCGGGTTTCTTCTGTTTTCGAGGGGGTACAGGCGGGGGAGCTTTGACTGCAAATCTGCCGTCGACCATATGAAGCTTGACGACCAAGCCGGACTCTTTGAGACATCGGACACAATCGTCGCGACTCATACGGTTGACGGGACGATCATTGATCCGTATAATTTCATCTCCGGGGGCGAGTGCACCCCAAGATGCCTGGGTTCGTGATGCCGGACTACCATCAGCGCAGGACTGTACGAATAACCGATTGCAAGTTTCCACCCCGTCAAACTGCAACCCGAATCCAAGCCGCTCGCCGGGTAGGCGATAAACTAATACTTCTTCGGCTGTTGGCTGTTGCAATTCCTGGTACGTTTCCTGGGCGTTTTCGCCAATTGATAAAACAGTGACAAAAGTATCGTCGGCTCGCGATGAACGGACACCATCCACTTTGACAACAGTGACGAAATCCTTGGCGCCCGTGGCAGTGGCCATGATTCACCTAAGCAGCTGGCAGTCCTGCAAACAAACCAACCGGTTATACCGTTAGAATAAGCTATACATGGGCGTTTATTTGCAGATATTAATCCAAGTCCGAGATATGTATGTTATGTGATATATATATATATATGTTCGAGATATCTCGATGTACTGTTTTTATAGGTCGACCGCCGAAGAAACGGTTCTATGCTTTTTGTTTACAAATAATAAAAGTATAATAATTACATACTCTAATATTTTAAGCGTTTGCATAGTGAACACATTAAACGTAGCGATTAAAAGTGTGAAATAATAATTATAGTGAAAGTACATGATAGTAAAAATCAAACGTTAACATGTAATAATTGCAATTTTAATAACAGTAAATTATGTTCGGTTATTGTTTGCTGAGACCAATGACATGCATATCTAGGTTTGTGTGCTTGTCTAATAGCCCTTAATAGTTCTTACAATTTATAATTTCTTTACCAGTTCTAATTGTAGATATGTATAAAATCGTCCAGAGAAAATATATATTTATACGAGAAAACTACAACGAAAATAGAGTTTAAATTTAAAAAAAAAATGCATTCAAGACATAATTTAAGCATACGAGTATTTTGGATAGATCTTTAAACACAATATATATATATATTTATATTTGTGCATATTTATTTTACGGGCGACTTAATTTTCTAATTAGGTTTAGTTAACCGGACGGAACAGTAATGACACACTTCTGCTAATAATAAATATTAATCATTAATGATATCAGTAAAAGTTATTTGCTATTTTATTAAAAAAGCGACCAAAGAATCGTAAGTAATATACATAAAATACATTCACATGTATAATGTAATATTTATTGTGTTTGGTAAAATCTGTAAACAAAACCATCAATTTTATTGCTTTTCTAAAAGAACTAATTAGTTAACGCACAGAAAATCCGATTTAAATTATAACAAAGAGTTAGGTGGAAAAAATATATTTTTTATGACCGTTTATGAACAATTGGAATTAATAGGTAAATCATTAAAATTCCAAGGTATTCACCAACTAGGCTCTCGTGTTTTATCTCAACAACACGCGCAGAGTAAAATTTAAATGTTCTTCGTCAAAAAGTTAATTTCTCTATTTATTTTTAGCCGAGTCATATAACAACAATTGACATTTTTTTCATTCGTATCTAAGCAAGGTAAATAGTCACACTACGTTCTCATGCTTCAAAAAATAATTTCGTTTTACACATATCACACCCTCTCTACCAGTAGATAATTTAATAAAGAAAACAATGAAATTCAAATATAAACTGAACTAGTTATTAATTTTAATATAAAATCATACTACAATATAATACAAATAACTAATACCAACTACAAATTCCTTCAATTTATTTTATTGTTAAAAACAACAGAGTAATGTACATTTTTGATAATGTAATATAGATCAATTTCGAAGAAATAGAGAAATGCATAACCCAATGGAAAATGGAATCCATATAACGGAACCAATATATTTGTATCCGATGATTAATGTCAGTACAAAAAAAAAGATAGCATGATACTCATTTTTTTTGTTGTGCAAGAAATTAATCCAAAAATTTATGTTGATTTCCCTTTTCTTTTGGGCATCAAAAAATGGTTAAACAAATCAATTTTTAAATGTAATTAATTATTGCCCTTATTAATTACATTATATGTTGATTTAAGGGTTTTTAAGATTTTGTGTGTTATTAATATGTCAGATATTTACATAAAGAAATTATTGAAAAGGATCAATGCATTCAAAAATTATATGTTATGTGATCAAGTTATTAGCTATTACTTAAAGCGGTTTTTTGTTCAAGATTCTATTCATTAGGATTTTTAACTGTATATTTTCACGGTTGTTAACTATGCACACACACACGCTTGGATAATTATAAAATGTAAAGAGAATAATATTAAAAATGGGCAAGACTAATTCGATATAATTAAACTATACTTGCGAAAATATAAATCTAAACAGTATTAAAAAACAATCTAAATCAATGTATAAAAAAACAAAAGTGATAGTAGCTTAACAAGAAAAAAATCCTGTTTTACACTTCCTTTGAAATGAAAAGCTTTTCATGATAATTTAGTAAGCCGTCAACTTTTTCTCTCGAAGTGATATTTTTGTTAGTTCTTTAAATTAATTAGCAAAAAAAATATTAAAAATAAAACTTTCTCAGAAAATAAATTTTGGTCCCAACACTAGTGGCAAACATTAACATTAATTTATAATTATCATTGTGGCTAGGAATTATATGCATTTATAAATTTTGTTTGAGGTACTTTGAAAGGGCTCCAAATTTATACAACTTTGTCATAGGACTGTATGGTAGCAATATATAATATTATTATCAATGATATTCTTTACAGAGGTAATGACCAGTAAAATGGATTATTATTGTAAGAATAATAATTCAGTAAGAAACAAAAGTATAGCTTTAAAATTCTTTAAATATTTAAAAAATCGTAGACCATACTAAACCTAACCGTATTAACATAATATAGATTAAAAGATAACAATCAAAGGGATATGTAAACGAAATTTGACACAAAATGTTTGGGTAATTTAATTTAATTTCTTCTTTTCTTAAAATTTTTTTTTATAAATTATACGTAATTTTCATAATTGTTGGAATTTTGCGACAAAATTAGAGGGCTATGCTAATTTCGACTTTCAGCTTTCGCCTTTAAAAGGCTTATTATTCTATAATTAAAACGTCAATGGAGCAGTTTATTTTTGTATATACTCGAGTGTTTAATAGAATAATTATCTGACTAGTTCAGCATGAAGAGCGGTTATTATAAACTTCCCTACACATAATCTAAATAAAACAAATGCGATTTATGAATGTGTATGACGATAAAGCTAACTTGTTTGAGAATATTAAATTATAATACTCATTTCGACGAAAACAACATCTGCTGACAACACGTTATTGTACAAATAAAATTTTAATTTCCAACGTTACAAATAAATGTAGAATACTTTGATTTCTATTTCGAACTCTAGTAAAAAAGTTAATTATATTTTTATAGTTAAGCACATATATTTCAGATTATCGATGTTAATTATTTTTTAAGTAGATATCTAAAGCAGAATAAAATTTATCCACTTTAATTTGATATTAACAATTTTTTTTAATAAATACTTCGATGGTGAATTTTACTAAAATATTGTTATTGAAACAATATTCAATTCATAATAAAATTTTATCTATTTACTTTGTGATGTATGATGTTATTTTTTAAAATAATTTAAACCATTAAAGTACTAGCTTAGTCATGATCGAAGTTTATCGATTAATAATTATTTAGAACAGCAGAAATGATGTCAAATAATATAAAAAAATTACATAGTCTTTTTATGGTTGGTTTATTAAATGTATAAGTTAATATGTTGAGTTTAAAAATTAATTAACCAAAAAAAAAATATATAATACTATATTACTTTGGTTTATTAAAGATTGGATATCATTTGACATAGTGTTATAAGAGTAAACAAAAACAAGAAGATATAATAATAAAAATCACGATAATATTTATTTAAATGAAACAAGGGGTGTGTATATAGAGACTTAAAAGGCATAAACTCCATCTAACTCAAACTTGTACGACCACCACATTTTTATCAACTATGTTACTTTCAGATGGATTTTGAGCAAAAAAAAAAATAATAATAATAAAAAAATATTATTATCAAAGAATTTCCTTAGCCCTTTCTTGAATATTTTTTTCTACATAAGCACCCAAAATGAAAAATAAGTTTGTTAAAGGTTAAATCTTATAGAAAATAATATTAACTCAAGATTTTTGAGTGATTATTAAGAAAATTATATGTACTTCAGGAATTCATTATACTGTCTAAATAAATTCACACTTAAAAAAATGTGTGAATATTCACATGTGTAATGGAAGTTATTAACAAATACGATGTATGGAAATTTTTAATATCTAGCAATTAAATAATTATTTTTGTAAAGAAATTTTTGACACTTCATGTCAAAGATTTCACTATTTTTATGTAAAATTAAAATAATCTTAATGTTTATTAAATTTTTTGTATATTTCTTAATGTAGCCAAAAATAAAATAATTATATATAATCATTTTTCCATGTTAAGACTATATTTTTAAGTGATTGTATACTTTGGTTGAATAAAATTTTGTATTATTCTGATACAAATAAAAATTTACTCAAACACATTTGTAAACCTCTTTTAAATTTAACAAAAAAACATACGCTATTTTATTGTTTTTTTATCACGCATTGCACGCATGCTTCAGTATTAGTAACCCATATTTGCTATTTGCAAATATGGGCTCTATTTATAGCTTAACTGATTATTATAACATGATTATTAATAAGTTTAAATAATTTTAACATTGTGAATTATTTGTAATATAGCTATAAACGTTCTCACGCTAAAACATTCTAGATACATGTAATACACTGTGAATTTGGGCTGTCCTGAGATAGTTGTTGGTGAATAAGTATTAACAATAATTATGGCTATAGTCAAATGTACCGTTCATTGCGGATGGTTTTAATAAAAACAACACTCTAAAACGCGTTTCTGGTTTATTCGCATTCGCTTTATTATAACTATGAATCAATCTGCTTTATTACCTACTATATATTAGCTAAATTTTATATGTAATACACTAACACACGGAGAAAATGTGACAGATAACTTTTAAGTTATTCCAAATTAATTATATATTTAAATAAATACACCACGTGTTTGTAACAAGTTTTTTTGAGTGCAGCTATTACTACTTCTAAGTTTCCTTTCTTTTGATTGACTAACCAATTTTTTTTACATTATTAGTATAAATCAAAGAGCTCATTGACAAAATTGGCCTATAGGATTTATAAGCTAAACACACATCAAAGAAAAATTCGTAGGATCTCTATCAAAAAATTTAAATAGTAAGTATTTTATTTCGAGAACCTAAAATCCCAAAAAAATGATAACACAAACCTTAAATTTGTAAATAAACAGATAAGTACAATGGAGCCGTACTCCTTTAATTAAAATCTAAACTATACGTCTAAAAATATAATATATTTATATTATGTTGCAATATCTTATATTGAAACCAGCACATTAGTCAAATTTTTTTGTTTAGTTTATTCCTAGTAATCAGTTTTAATTTATTTATGTAACAAATATTTAAATTATCTTATTATTATACTTCATGTAATCACCAAAAATTCTCTTAATTATAAAATAAATTTTTTTATTCAAAATTCAATAAATTCTGGATTTTTTATAATCGAGAAAGTTAAAGAAAAGTCTATACACAATTAATTACATTTTGTCATGCTAAATAGTAGTAGCATATATTATACAACTATATATTTAATAAGGAAGTTTTTCACCAATCATATTACATAAATTTTACATTTTATTAAAAGTGTAATGTTTCTTTTAGTTAATTAGGTCCTGGCTAACCAATTTACAAGTATAGAACTAATTAAAAAAAAATTGCTGAAACTTTTAGAATGATTATGCACATTGATTTACTCTGTAAAATTTCGTAACAAGGTACAGGTTTTACAAAAAATATTATTAAATTTCTTCGATCAGTAATATCTTATTTTTAATTTCACCACTTATTTATTTTTCAAAAATATACGATTTTTTTCGCGAACGAAAAGTTTTCAAGAGTAATTAAGCAACTGGTGTATTTTTGAAAGGGGGAATTAAATTAAAAACTACGAATTTACCATTCGATTTGTGATTTTAGATCATAAAAAAAAAGTAAATTTAATACTATTACTGATGATCTAATATTTCAAAACTTCATAATATCTGATCTAATATATCTGTATTATAATAAAATTAATAATATAATTTTTAAGCAATGTATCAAACTCAACATTATTGCGGCCTTATAAAATTATAGCTTAATGTCATTAGAATTTCTATTACATTTTAACTTTTGAGGATGAATAATTATTTTTTATATTATATATTTTGTTTCGATTTAATTAAAATAAAAAATTTGAACTATAATTTGACCCCTGATAATCAATCACTTGGCAGTATTATCGACACCTTTCACCCTAAGTGAAAGTAGTTAAAATATATTTTAATGTTTAATTACAGAATTTTCAAAATAACATTGACTGATTGATTAGAAATTTCTTTTACTATACATTATCATAGAGGGCTGTTGAAGTCTCCAAGTATTTTGTAAACATATTATGCATGTTAATATATACAGTATATTATAACTTTTACGATTATAATATTAAATGAGTAGTGTAGAAATCATAGATTTTAAGTATATACACAGTACTGGATATCACTCAATCTCACAGATCAATCAATAGTACAAACTTGATTCCATGGATCAGATTTTAGCGTTTTATTTAATTAAAATTTTTAGAAAATTATTCATTAATAGTCATAACTATTAATGTTATGAATTGTTATTTTATCACCATGGTCGTTGTATATTTAGGGTTCGAATTGTCAAAATTGATGAAGTAACTAAGTATAATAAATTTAATAATAATTTGTAATTATGTTATTATAGTTAATTACAATCAATGAAATAATTATTTTTATAAACTTACACACAATATTATTTAGTTCCATGTTGAGTATGAAAATATTAAATCGTTTGAAATGTGGGTATTTAACTACACGGATTGACAATGAAATGTAAAGTATAAGTACATTATCTAGACGCATATCTATACAATTTGTAATCGCATTGTGCGTTTAATTACGTCTCATGTAATCAATAACTAATTACTTGTATAGCCAAAATTATACAGATACTTCGCAGTACACGTACAATTTTAGCACAGTTATATTTATTTTCAAAACTTAAAATTTACAGTTTTGGCTAGATACACTAGATTACATTTTATTCCATTGTATCTCAAACATCCACCAAAATTAACAGTTGTTTATTTTTTTTTTTTTTTGTAATGCTTCAACAATTTCAACAACTTGTATATAAATAAATAATAAGTGTTATTCTATATTTTTCAAAAATGTTACTCAATTTTAATGAGTTTTTAACCTCGAACTATTGTTACAAAAAATTACTAAAATTATAATTTGATTACATTTTGCCAGATGATGTAGAAATCGCTTCTTAACTATTGTATTATATATGTGTAAAAAACAATGATAAATTTATCATAGTTACACGTACATCTCAATATGTACATGTGGAGTGATTAAGGAACCACCTATTAAGAGGTATGATTATATTTTACTAATATATTTATACTAGACTATCTTTAAAGTAACACATTAACACAAATATAACGCTGCACTCCGTTCACACAATAGAGTACAAGAAACGCATAACTTAATAATATGGTAAAGCTGACCCGGATGCATGTTTGCCTTAGGGTTACGCCGAAAAGATCTGACTGCGACTGTAAAAGCGATTTTTTATCAAATGTAACGCACGGTCATTACCTTCACCACCTACACGTGTTTACTTTACGTTCCTGCTCAACTACGATTTCATTTCATTTTATGTCCTTAATTCTTCTAACAAAACTATATTTAATAGAATTGAATCTGTAATTTTACTTATTCATGTCAATAAAAAATCAATTTGGTCAATGTAGTAGCTTAAAATTTCACACATAAAACTGCTTAGCATAAACTTTTTCAGGCGAAATGTTTGAGCAGTTTGAATAATCCACGAATTTAACTGACAAATAGCTCATTGATTATAAACGTCAACCTGCAGTCGATTTCTCATATTAAAAAATCTTGGAACGATATTTTAAATAAAAATAGTACACTTCAAAAACTTAAATTTTATATAGGTTAAAAATTTCGGACTTCCGGAATATCTTTTACATGCATGGGTGTCTCTTTCAAGTACTTCGTGTACTTAGGTTTATCTTTGGATTTTCACAAATAGTATACCCATAGAAAGCTCTAGTACATTCTATTTAAATTTTATTAGGATCAATGTTTTTTTAATAAGTTATAGAAATTATCAAATACAGAAATAATATATTGGAAATGAATTTTTTTACAATAGTATAATTTTGATACATTTTTAAAATTTCTAATATTGAAAGAATTCGGTGATATTAGGTTCATCTGAATAACAATCGGGTTCTTTTTGCGCATAGACCGGAAAAACTGACAATTTTTATGGACAGACATAAAAAAGGCGCACACCATCACAAAACCAATACCTTTTCAGCTACGATAGAAGCTAAAAATAAAGACATAAAATAAAATAAGTTGGTAATAATTTATTTTATAAATAACAAAATAACACTAGTATATTGTTGTCTAATCACTCAAAACCATAAAACGCGTAAGTATAGTATGGTTTTTATCAAATATTTTCAAAGTATTAAAATTTACGAAAAAAATCACATATTTTTCAGTAGGTTACCTCAAATACATATTTTACGAGATCAAATGATACATTCACTGTGTCCGTCATATTTATTAGAACTCTACATGTTTACTAGCCTCATTTTTTTGTGAATAAAATAGCATTGGAAATCAACAACTTAGACGTCCACAATAAATAGCTAAAAACGATTATTCTATATCGGTCGATAACTCAATAAATTAAACATTGAACAGCGCTAATCTAAAGCGACACAGCAAAACTTAAATCTGTTCGCATTTTTTTAAGTGAAAGTACATGGCATACGAGCTTTCGATCAAACAAACCTGACGCTTCTCTTTATGGTCACTTTTTATTTTAATCCGGTCGCTATAAAAACAAGATTCGCGCACACAATGATAATTGTATATGATTACTGTTGTTTCTATTGTATGAAAAATAAATACTTCTCGACATTCTCTCCTGAAGAATACATGAAATTTGATAATGGATTATTTCGTTATTATGATCATGTACACGTGAAAAGGTAAGTGGTGCGCCAATGATTAAATGCGTTTGATGCATCTTATTTACTAGTATACTGGAAACATTAGCCCGCAAGGTCGACGGCAGAATAATATTCAGCGAACATTGGCCAATGAACCCAGAGATAAATAGATTTAACGATTAAAAAATAAAATCTAAATTCTTTTGTTACAAAGACGATAAATAACATCGAATCGACATTACCATAAAAATAATAACTAATGACAATATATTATTAATAATCGTTATTATTACTCACTAATCGACGGGCAGCCGAAGTGGTAGAATATAGCAGTCCTGACAGAAGACACACTGAACGCAACACATAATGTTTAAGATTTATCAAACACAAAACTGAATTTAAATGATTTTATAAATTAGACACTAATATTGAATTTCGTATCCATAATTGAGAAGTTTCAGTTGATCATTGTCACTGTATCGAACGTTACTATACCGTAATTGATTTAGTAGCGGTTGCACGTGTTACACGCACGACGGTCGAGATGCTGACTAACCAGTAACCAGACCCAGTAACCGTCGACCAGCAACGGTGTTGTACGGGCGCAACAGAATCGGGTCGCCGCACAACAACCGCCTCCCCCGCATACCCTACCATTAGTAACCAACAACGGACCGGTCTTCTTTTTCTTCTCCTTCCGCTCAATAAAAAATAACATTGGTCATTACCTACTACAATAATGCGTTAAAATATCTGATTTTCCAGACACGTCATTGTGTTCAAAAGGTTATAATTAGGGTGGGAACTTTATGCATTTATAATATTTGTTTGGACTACTTTCGAGACATCAAACTCCATGAAATTTTATCATACGTTTATACAATACCACAGGAACTTTTTTGTTTTAGGGGGAGTGATCATCTCCCCACGACCACCCGCCAAACTAAAACCCTCATTATTATACATTTATTAGTATTAAGACAAATACAAACGAATATCATCATTGATGTACTGGGGACGACTAAAATAAATTTTATAAATATATTAAGTCCCGAATGCTAGTTATAATATATATTAAAAATATATTTGTAAAAACTAAAAATTATCGTGCAGATGTAAGAGATGTTGAAAATTAAAGGGATTAATTTAAATAATTCACTACGCTTTTTAAATCATTAAAATTATAATTATACCCGCTCGCAAATCACTATTACCCTAAAATAAAAAAAGGGTTTATTGCGAAAACACCATTGGCATATTTTCCTGAATACCATAGAAATACTTTTTTAAAACCTTATCTAATCCAAAAAAAATTATTAATGAATCATGAAATTATGAAATTTTAGTCTTCAATATTCGAGGAGTTTAAGGGATGTACATTTATTCTAAATATCAAAATTTTAATATAAAAATTAATATTTTCAGTATAAGTTTTCGGTATTTTTGTAATTTTTAACAAAATTAGGAATGTTTAATAGTAATAATAATAGGAGTTCTCATTTATGAATATTAAATTTAAGGTATTTAACCTTAAAAGTTATAAAATTATTTAACTACATATTATTGGAGTTTTTTGAATTTTATATTTTTTCTAGCCACAAAAATTTTAAATTCTCAATAGTTTCTGAGAAAATTAGTGTCTCACCAATTTAGATTATTCTGTATACATATAATATATATATATAGTTTTTATTTACAATATAATGTGATATTATAATCGTAAAATAATAAAGGAGATTTTTTATCAAATTACTCAATTTAAAAAATTTTAACGGATAAAAAATATACTTAATTGATGAAAAATTTGATATTTCTGTTCTCCTACAAGTTAAAACAATAAACGTAAAAATAAAAAACTGAAAATTTGATTATATAAATCTTTCTTTGAATTACATTATGAATATGAATCCAGGGAAATTGCATCTTAACGTTCTATTTTAAAATGAACAACAATACAGCGTATAAAGGATCATTATTTTAAAATGAATTTCGATAATTTAGCGATTTCAATAGTAACTGTTATTACTAGTTATAAATTAAAGTTGCTGTTTGATTGTTATGTAGAGACAATCACTTCAATAATATCAATTAAATGTTAGATTTATGATTGAGGGAATAAAACTCAAGAGTATTGTTAGTTGTAAGCGCAATACTGGAAGTTCTAGAAAGGGTTTAAAAATTATGAATATTATATAGAAATATTGAAAATAAAAGGGAAGGAAGAAATTAGTTTGAACATTTTATTCAAATTACGCCTTTGGGTTTAACGTCGGAAAATTACAATTATATTTTTTCTACATATTTCATGTTTTACTAAATGTATTTCCCTAAAATCTATAAAAATAGTTTTAAGAGGTAGATAGGATTTAAAAAAAAGGGTTGAGTAATCAGCATTTTAAAAAAAGTTGCCAAACACAAATTTTTTTATGCAATTCGAAAATAAGATTAGAAAATATTTTAGTTGCTTAGTGTATGAAAAACGTATGGACACCATTGAACAAGTATAAACGAAATGTTTGTGAATGTGTAAATTTATTTTTAACTGTGGAGAGAAAAACCTGCAGAATTCTTTAGTATCATTTGTTACTTCTTATGTGACAGTAAATTTCCACCATTTTACTATAAAATAATCAAATTTTCGATGAACTCTGTATGATACCAGTTGCTCCACAACCGGAATTCCTTGTGGTTACAGCCCGAAGGAAAGACACTTGACAGGATTGCAGTTGGATACCTACGAGCAAATATGCATCATTATGTTAATATCGTCCTGAATTCGAATAACCTATTCGGCTAATCCATTCTTTCTACCTCTTCTACGTTTATCTTTTTGAATGACTGGCCCCTCTAGTACCATATTCAAGTTTTGTTGCACTTATCACTATAAACATATTTTTGTAGCTACATTCAATGATTCAGTCTGCTGTTGCATTGGAAATAGGTCGCATACAGGTTTTAGTCGGGCGAAAACATCATTATTATTATTACTGCTATTATTATTGTTATTAAAAACAGTAAATCGAATCAATTAGTTTTCTATAAGATGTTTAATGTAATAACACAGACATTAGTAGATAAAATCGTATGTATATAGTTGATTTGGATTTGAACTATTGTATATAGTTATATTGTGGCGTGTAATATATATATATATATATATATATATATATACATAATAATATTGTTTTTGATTATATAAAATCTTTTGTATGACAAAAATGTACTTCAGTTTAAAATAGAATTTTTATTTTGCAATCATTTCAATATATATTATGATAATTTAGTAACAACGTGATCGAGTCATATGTTTAAAACTCCATACAAATGATATATTGTTAAGAAACAATTATACGAAACGTAAACTTCTTCAAAACTTCAAACTTTCAATTTTCAGGGTACCACTTGAAAATGATGTATTCCCCTTTTCTAAACACAATGATGGACGCACATTAGTACATATATTTATCTTACCGTTTAAAAAGGTTTTTTTGTAAATATTGTCCTTTATTTAGCGTACAAAAAAGGGGCACCCAAAGAAATGTGGAATTATAAAAATTTGTAAAATAACCTTTAACAAAGTTTGCCAAATTTCAAGGTGAAAAGTGGGATTTAAAAAGATATGGAAATAATAGATATCATAAAAAATTGTTCAAATGGCTAATTTTTTTTTTTTTTTAATTTGTGATAGAACAAATAAGCACAAAATATATTGAATACAAAGCGAGTGCCAGAAATTAAATGAAATCGAGAAAGACTTATTTCAGTAATAGAAAACACAACATTTTTGGAACACAAAATGTTTTATTTTAAAGCACAAATTTAAAAATAAAGGTAATTAATGAGAACTTTTGAAATTTTGAATTAAATACGAAGATATTAACCTTAAATACTAAATAACACATTTGTAAAAGCTACTTAAATAAGTAAAAATATTCAAAATTAATTACTTGAGCTATATGTCAAAGAAATTATAAACAATAACAAAAAAAATAAAGATAATTATAATTTTTACAAAATAATATTTGATGAAACATGAGATATGTCTATCCATCTCAAATTAGTTTAGTCGTAAGATATATCGATAAAATAATAGTAAGAGAACAGATTTTTTGTTTGTTGGTGAATTTGGCGAAGCTCGATTAATTCAACAAACAAATTAGTATGACCAATCTATGAGTAACTATAAAAATAAATACAATGAAATAAACAAAGAATAGAATTTCTATAATTTTTATTCTTCTATAATTGGAAAACTACTTAGACGAATTATAGTATTAGCTGTGTTCGCGCACTAAATAAACTACGTTGGCGACACTGAGTGGTTCCTACATTAACTGGGCCACTACAGTGATAGTAAGATCTGACACGGCCACCGAGGATTGGCGTTAGGTCATCCAAAGTGTACACTGAAAATCATGTAAAAGAAAGAAGTACAGTACGGGAATTGAATACCCGTTTTTCCGAGGCGTTTTAGAGACAAACCTTACCACTAAACCGTCGTTCACTAATGATTTAGATGTGATGAGAGGCTTAGAAAAATACGGTGCAGAGCCAGGCTATAAAACAAATAAATATGTTATTCATAAATAAGAATATTAATAACATGAAAACGATAATTTTCTATACGCGCAAGAATACTTTTGTATTTAATGAACGATTTTTAAAATGAAACTAAATCCTTTTTTTACATGATTTGTTTTGTTACATGAAAATATTTATTTATATTAATTATTAAAAGATTTACATCATTTTCAATTAAAAATTTTTACACGTATTATAACAGTGAACAACTTAAAACTTTATCAAATTAAATCATAGAGTATACTAAAAATAATAAATAATTGAGTAATTTTGTTTACATTATTTAACTTTTAAAGGATTAGTTATTAAATGTTAGTAAACTGTTTAATAAATTTTAAAATTCATTTTTAATAAATATATATAAATTACTACAAAAATTTATTGTATTTAACAGCGGAGTAGATATTATTTTATATTTTGATTAATGTAAATCGATAAATTAATGCAGATCTAGTCACATATAATAATTTCTATTGTTTTTGCGACACGATTTTCTATTATTGTGTTAAAACTAGTGACGGGAATTTTCGAATATTTTAAACTATCGAATAACTATTCGAATTGTTTTTATACAATTGAATAGCGTGTTTTTAACATAAACTATTTGAATAAACTATCGAATAGTTTTCAAAAATATTCGAGTTGACTAGCGAATGGTTTCAAAAAATATTTGATTAGTTCTATCTAAAAATTTTTTAAGTACATTTAATTATAATAGGAAGATAATTAACAAATACTTAAAATAAATTATTGTACAATGAATAATAGTAAAAAGTACCATTTTATTTATTTTTAGTTAGTGAGTCGTTGGTAAAATCTGATAAATATGGGTCAATTCATTATTAAATTCGTTTTAGGTTCATCCCTTATACGTTGTAAGTGTATCAACTTTATTTTTTCTAATGGCAATATACATAATTAACTAACTTATAGGTTAGATAATAATATTATTAATAAAATGACTAATCAATAACAATTTTTTGACCAGTATTTTAAAAGTTATAGCATTTCAAAAAATGAACTGGTATGAGTCGCAGGTATATATTAGGGTGGCTCTTATTTTATTAACTTTCATTGATCGATTTCCATACCCGCCAATTTTGTTTTTTATTATATGATAGATATTTGTGTAAAATTTGGTTTTGATAACTTATCCCCTTCAGTTCCGGATCGAGATTTAAAATTCGCTCAAAAAGGTAATTTTTCATTTTTAGATTATTATTTTTAAAACTAACACACTTAGCATAACAATGTATAAAATATAAATAATAGATTTTAATATTTTCTTCTAAAATGGTATTACAAAATGTTCTAAAATTATTTTTACTTGCTCAAAAAAATAAAATAAAAAATAATTTGCTAAATTTCATTTTTTGAATATAAATCATTCTTAATTTTTGAAATAATCATTTTACAACAAAATGTTTCATAAAAAAAATATGTAAAGTTAAATTTTCTAAAATATTGATCTTATGTAAAATTATAGTCAGATTTATAGTTTTGCTGTTTTAATAACACTAACGATCTAAATAGGATTGTTTAAAACTGTTTATTCAGGATACTACGATTATAAATAGGATTCAATTAATAATAAAAAAAATTAGTGATGGGCATTTTCAAATATTTAAAACTATCGATTAACTAATCGAATTGTGTTTATAACACCGAATATTTTATTATTATCATATTCTATCAAATATTTTAAAAACTATTCGAATAGACTATTATATGTTTTCTAAACTATTCGAATATATTGTGTAAGTATTGCATATTTTTACTATTGGAATAGTTTTTGAATCACTATCGAATAGTTCGATAGTTACTATTCGATATTTCCCATCACTAATAATAATAGTAGATAGTTTCATAAAGATTTTTTAAGGAAGCTTTTATTTAAACTTTAGTATCTAAAAGTATTAAATGAAAAAACTTTTAAAAATAATTACCAATAATTTCTAATGTAACCATGAAAGAGAAACCGATCATGGTAAATAATAACGAAAGTTACTATTCGATATTTTCCATCACTAGTTAAAATGTTTTAATNGAAAGTTACTATTCGATATTTCCCATCACTAGTTAAAATGTTTTAATAATTCCTAAGGATAGACTATACAGGGATTATGCTTAAATGTTATTAAATTAATACTTTTTTAACAAAAAATTATAAATTAAGTAAAAACTTATTCGATATTAGAAAAATGATTAATTGAATAAATATTTGTAAATTAAAGAAGTAAATTTGTTGATATAGCAATAGACAAAAATGACTGCACAATGAACACATTTGTAAAGCACTCAATCAAAAGTGTTTATTCTAAATATTTTATTTTATCCATTAAAATTACACAATAATGTGACGAAATATCAAATTCTTATCTCGTATATTATCGTGAATTTAACTTTTTTAAATAAATACGAGCTATTTCAGTTAATTTATACTATTTTTCACTATAGTTTAAGTCGTGAACGATTAAGATGATGTTTTCGATTAGAACGGTACTGCTTTTAGTGACTTTAACAAAAGGAGAACCCGACATATTGTGTTATCAAACAACCAAATATCCACCCCAGACTTTATTTGGTTCAATAAGTCCTTATCCACTAGATTCAATAGAAAGCATACAAATACCGGAAAGTAATGTAATTTTTTACTACAAAAATATTCTATCATCTATTAAGATGACAAGACAAATAATTTTATATGAATAATATGATTTGTTAAAAAACATACGTAAACGCTTTTTAGCTTCGATGCAAAGCTGAAAAGATGTTACTATGACGTTTTTTTTTTGTTTTTTTACTTATTTTTTTTTCTGTGTCTGTTACCACTTTTTCTCATCTCTCACAGAATCGATTTCTTTCAATAATATGTCAAAAGTTCACAAATCGTATCTAGTCGAAGACATTACTCTCAAAAATTGAAAAAAAAAATCCCTCGTTCCCCGTAAACGGGAGAAATCCCCAAAAAATTACAAATTTAAAAATTACTAATTTTCGAAATTTTCGAAATTTTTTTTACTAAAAACTGCCATAACTTTTTCAAAAATGAACAAATCAATATAATTTTTTTTAATATAGATACATTACATATCACTTGGTATATTATTTTTATAAATTTGACCCTTTACCTGCCCACAGAGTGGGATTCAAAATAACAACTTTTAACAAAAAAATTTTCACTTAACTTAACTTTTGAAAGTGTTCCGAATACTGACACTTTTATATATAACTTAAATTAAAGCTAATGTAATATACTTTAATATTAAAAATAAAATTTTGGACTTTATTCACGGTGAAAATGGACACCGAATACTATTTTTGGGTGAAAATTCTTGATTTTATTTTTTACATTTTTAAATTTATAATGGTATAACTTATTGAAAAGTGTATGGATCAAAACAATTTTTTTATGAGAAATAATATATATATCCCCTTTTTATTTGACGTACTTTATCTTAATCAGGATATTAATAAGGAACTAGCAGATCATGTAGCTTTTGGAATAATTCACCAATTTTTTGAAATTAAACACTATCTAAAGATTTGCATCGAAGTGTTTTTTTTTTTTATAGTGATTTTAATCACTGTCAGATATTATTATACTTGATCCAACTATGCCACGTCACCACTGTGCCACGACCACCCTGTGCTGGGTTTTTTATTCATAGTTATACCAAGTTTGAAAAAAAAATATTCTTTTTCTTCAATTATTTGTTATTAATATTATTTTAATTATTAATAAAACGATTTTAATAATAAAAAAATACAATTTAGAGAGTCAAATAAAAGTAATATTAACATATTAGGTTAATGCATTTAAAAAGTATTAAATTTTTTTGAGATAATTAATAAAAACAAAATATATATATATATTTATATATTTTATTTTAGCTACATAAAATTTAATTCATTAATAAGTATATAGCAAATTTGTCTGTTCATTTTTAGCTGGCTAATAATATTTTTTAGAAAATTAAGTATACATGGTAATTTCATAAAATTTATTTTAAAAAATATTTATGATTTAGAATGTCAGACTGCTCAATTGTGGTTACTCTCTAGACATGGTACTAGACATCCTAGTGCATCTATCATATCAAAAATATCGTCTCTTTTGAAGTACAATATTTCAAAGACAAACATGTGTGAAGAAGACAAAATTGCAATTAACAATTGGAAACCCACAAATTTGACTGAAGAAGACGCACATGAGCTTAATGATCAGGGAATCCTAGATATGTATAGATTTGGAAAGAGAATCAGAAAAACATTTATCGAGTTATTTAATAAATCTTATGACTATCAAGTACGAGTTAGACATGTTAAAAATGTACTTCATTTTAAAAATATTGATTCATAAAATTGTACATTGTTTCATCAGGTACTTTCTTCCCCTAAATCACGCTGTTTGTATAGTGCCAAACATTTTATAAATGGTCTGTTTAATACCACAGTTATTAAGGATTTTGATGATATACCTATCCGTAAACCAAATGATACAAGATTAGACGTGAGTGGAAATTATTTTATTTATATATCTTAGAACTTTATAATTTACTTGATTCTATATCGATTTAGTTGACAATAGGGAGATCTCTTAAACACGATAATTACACTGATTGGTCATCTCAAGTGAATCAATTTAAAAACAGTTTCAATATAAGAGAAGTGATACGAAATGTAATTCAAAAAATAAAAAATGATGATAAAGAAAATGAATATTTAGTTATCGGTGAAATTTAAATTACTTATTTTTTAATCATAGATGTAATTATTTCCATTGATATAGATGACATATTGACTATGCTTGATTCATGTAAATATGAGAAAACGTGGCATCTTGAAACTCGTCCAGCTTGGTGTGCAGTATTTTCACAAAATGATCTTCAAGTAAAATTTTTTTAAATAATATAAATGATATTGATACATTTTAAGTTTTGGAGAAAGATTTTGGTTAAAATTTAAACAAAATATAAATAAGAGTACTAATAGCAATCACTTGTTAAAAAAAAAACCTATAATCAAACAAATAAAATAAAATTCTATAATAATAGAGGTACAAAAAAAGATGATTAAAATAATTTTGTTGGGTTTAGACTCTTGAATATTTGGATGATTTAAAGCGCTACTATAATAATGCTTATGGAAATCAAGACAATGAATGGCTCGGCTGTCCATTAGTAAAGGATATGATTACGAGTTTTAAGTATGTTGTTTTACATGTACAGACATTTTTATTTGAATTGTTTAATTAACATATTGTGAATACATTTTTTTATTAATTTATGAAGGAAAAAAATTGAAAGATCAGAAGGGCCAAAAGGAGTGTTTTATTTTGGACATTCCTCAAATTTATTAAGCTTAATTACTCGGTTAGGATTATTTAACGACACTGAACCAATAACTGCTGACAATTTCGATAAAATGAAAAACAGAAAGTTCAGAGCTTCTTTTATAGATACATTTGCTTCAAATTTAATGGTTGCCTTATACAAATGCGAAGATGGAGATTACAAAGTATCATTTTACATAAATGAAAAACCCGTGAAATTTGGAGACGAGGAAGGATGTTATGATTGCCCTTGGAAAAAAATCGAAAATCAATTTAACTCGATTATTTCTGACAAAAAATGTTTATTTGAAAATGAACAATCCAGTTCTTCTAATATCTGTTATAAATCACTTTATTTACTTTTTCTATGCATCTACGTAACTGTTATGAATAGATTTAATGATTGAAAAACAAAAACCAATTTTTTTTTTTTGAATGATCGATTTTATCATATAATTGACAAACATCACACATGGTTGACGTCATCATGAAAACAAATTCTTTGAAAACGAAACAAAAATAAAGTTGTACACCTGCTAATAATTTAGAATTTAAATACTTCAAAATATTTTTTTAATTAAATAATGTAAATTTAGTTTTCAATGAGTTGAAAATTTATTGATATTTTAAATAAGTAGGCAATTTAAAAAAATGCACTAAGTCATTACCGCATTTATTAAGTAATATAATATTAAATATTGTTTTTATTGTCTTTTATATTATTGTAAATTGGTCCTGAATTGATTAACAAGTAAAAAATGTTTAAATTTGCTCTATTTAGCTTCAGATAAATTGATTCAACAATATTATAGATTAAATTTTATTGACTAGGAGTTTTTCAACTAAATAAACATTAAATCATTATTTGGGTAAGTTACTTTTTTAGTTTTTGAGCAAAAAGGAAACATTGAGAAGCAATTGAAATAAAAAATCATTAAGAAGCTATAGATTCAATTTTTTTAATGTTTTTTAGATAATTTTGTATATTTTGTTATCATGCGACTAAAACTTTAGTAGAAGATTATAAATTTTCATTACTCCAAATAATTTTTAAGTTTGATCAAATATTCTAAAAAATGACTTAGTTTTATTTATTTCAAAATATTATATTATTTCATAATAATCTACAGAAGAATATTATTAACAATATTCCCATTATTAAGAAAATATTTTCTAGAATATTCTATCATTACATCATAACCTATCAAACATAAAATTTTTCATCGATTTATCTTATCCAATTAAAATATAATCAATTTATTCATTTAATGTGAAATTAAAGTTCATTATGCTTTTGTAAACTTTTGATTTAAATAAATATTTATTTTTCATTATTAGTGACGTATCAATCCCAGGATCAGTGTGCCGTTTAAGTATCCCCTGTATTGAGAGCTAGAATTTAACAGTTCCAGATTATTTTTTCTTTTTACTATCATCATATAGTTTAGTGTGATAAGAATAAAATCATGTAAAATTTTACAACTGTTTTAAAAAAATTTAAATCTTTAATTTATTGATTTATTTTAAATATATATATAAATTTTAGATTTAATTTATAAAAAATTAAATCCCACATTTTAAAATAGCTAATTTATTTTCAACAGAATAATAGTACTGTTCCAAATTATTAGCATATTCTTTTTGCAGGATGATTAATTTGACATTTGTTTTATAATTAGTGTAATAAAATAAATTATTAATTCTCAAGTGTTAAAATAAAATAAGTGCATTATACTGTTGTTGTATACTATACGTATACCTTAATAAAGTTAAAAAAAAACTAAAAGTAGCTAAATGTGAAGAGCCTAAAAGCATTTTGATCCTTACTGCTTCTTCTCAGGCTACAAAAGACATCTCAATTGCAAAAAAGAGAAGAACCTTTTGTATTTCTAAAAAGGTTGTAACATCTATCACAAGCAAGAAAAGAACGAAGAAGATAAGTTCAACTAGCCGCTCCAGAATATTCCTAAGACATATTTATTGCATGTTAGTTGGTTTATATCAACTGTGCTACAAGTAAAACAAAAGATTAATTTTTAAAAAATGTATCATAAAATTAATGTTTAAAAAAAGCCTAGCACAGGGCGGTCACGGCACAGTGGTGACGTGGCATAGTTGGATCAAATATAATGATATCTGACAGTAATTAAAATCACTATAAAAAAAAACGCTTCGAAGCAAATTTTTAGATAGTGTTTAATTTTAAAAAATTGGTGAATTATTCCAAAAGCTACATGATCTGCTAGTTCCTTATTAATATCCTGATTAAGATAAAGTACGTCGAATGAAAAAGGCATATCTGTGGCTTGGTGCAAGAAGGGCCAATGTCACAAATGTTCATTTGATATATTGTATTGATAAGCCTTATTTTCAAAATAACAACACTAACTCCTCGTTAAAATCAAAATGGCCAATCTTTACGCTAAGTTGGTCACATTTATTCGAATACATTGACCGTTTTATCAACAGAAGAACAAAAATTAAAAAATGAGATTGACCTGATAATCTCAATTTCGACAAAACGTGACATTGGCCCTTCTTGCACCAAGCCACAGATTAAAATTATATTGATTTGGTTATTTTTAAAAACGTTATGGCAATTTTAAGTAAAAAAAATTTGTATTTTCAAACAAAATCAATGAAATTTCAGTAATGTTTAATTAATACTCAATTAAAACACTTCTATGAAAACGAATTTTCACATACAATACAATAATTTAACGTATAAACATCACGTCACAGTGCGGCAGCACCTCTTGTGGGCCACTATCGCCCAATAGAATTTTAACACAAAAATAGTATATTTTTGAATACGGTAATCGTTTTCACCATGAAGGCAACTCCAGAGGTCAAATTTTATTTTTCTAAATTAAAATATATAACATAAGTTTTAATTTAAGATATATATATAAAAGTGTCAGTATTTCCGGAACACTTTCAAAAATTAAATTTAAAATGTCCTAGTTTTAACACGCATGTTTTAAATATTGATCCCCCTTGTATAAAGGGGTATGATCTGATTTAAAAAATAAGTGTGTCAGATGAAAGGGGCATATAAAAATTATTTATAAAAAAATAATAATAATGATCCACACATTTTTTCAAAAGTTAAAGCAATATAAATTTAAAAATATAAAATATGAAATTGAGAATTTTTTCACGAAATCGTACGTTTTTCTTTTACTTTGATGTCCGTATTCACCATCAAGACAAGTGCAGAGGTCCATTTTTTTCAAAATAAAATATATTACATAAGCTTTAATTCAAGGTATGTATAAAAATGTCAGTCTTTCCGGATCATTTTCAAAAACTAAATATAAAAGTTAATTTTTTGTGAAAAAGTTTCGATTTTGAAACCCTTCCTATGGGCTGGTAAAGAGTCGAATGTTGACAGAAATATAGCAAATGATAGGTAACCACCTAAGGTATCTATAAAAAAATTTATATTGATTCGTTTAAAAACGTTCTGGCAGCTTTAAGTAAAAAAAATTTTAAAAATGTCGAAAATAAGTAATTTTAGTAAAATTATTAATTTTAGCATCATAGTAAAATTAATACCTTCTCAGCTTCGCATTAAAACTAAAAACAATTTATTGATTTTTTCTTAGAAATTACTGGAGTTGACTATAATTACACCCTAGCACCATCAAACTACTAATAAATTCTTAGTGGATAGTCATTTAAAACTATATTCAAAATATTCTTTTTTAAAACTTTTAGAATTAGTTAAAATCAAAAGATCCAACATAATTAATATATGTTTAATTCAATTATTACTAATTTATGGGCTAGTTAGAATAAAAAAGTATCAGCTATCAATTCAGCATGAGTTTGAAGCTTTCATATATGCAAAAAATTCACTTAAAAAATTTAAGTTTTCAGAAATACAAAAATTTTATGGTTTTAAAGGATCTAAAATATGTTGAAAGTTTAATATTATGTATACAATAAGAATGAAATATATACTAAGAGCATTACATTTTTTAATAGAAGTTAAGAAAGAAAATTGTTTTTATTCTTTTGTTTCTAAAAAAAAAATTTATTTTTTCTAGTATAGATCGAGTAAACATAGACAACTAAATTTCATTGTCAATTCCAATTTTTTCCAATAAATTATTAGGTATTTATAATTAAAAATAGGAAAAAATATAATTTTTTTTTGTCCTTTTTTTAATGAAAAAAATAAACATTTTTAATTAATTTTTTTATAAATTTTTATTAATAGGTGTTTTTTTTATCGTGTCTTCAAAATTTTAAAGATAATTAAACTAAAGACAAAAATTTTTTTGAAAGAATAAAACTATTTTTGATTTACCTTACAGCATAAATTTTATATAAAGTATTACTTAAGTTGAAAAAATAATCCATTGTGGTATCTTAAATTGAAGTGCTACTATAACAATCAGTTAAAATTCACCAATTGGCGATATTTACATATTTTTTTGATCTTATTTAGATATTTTGTATTTTTATTCTGTCCTATTTATTTGCAAAGATAAATTGTAGAATTTTATCTAGGCACGTCCTGTTCAGATAAAAATTTATCTGAAAACTTTTTTGCTAAATAAGTATATTTGAAGAGCACTCTATCAAAAGTGTTTATTTTAAAATTAATTCTTACCTATTTGGAAGTATATAGTTTCACAAAGTATTATATTCAATATATTGTTATACTTCATTTAAGTAATTATTATGAATTTAACATTTAAATAGAGTGAAATAAAATAAAATTTTGCTAAAAATTATTATTATCTTAAATTCTAAGATGAGGATAATTTATTTAACAAAAGTCTTACTACAATTTTTGATTTATGTAAAAGGTCAACAACCATGTTATCAAACCATGAAAAATCCACCAAAGCCAATATTTGGCTCAATGAGTCCATATCCAAATGACTCAATGATCGAGATACCAGAAGGTAATGTTATTTTAGTCTAATAAATTTTTATCTACAATATTCATTTATAATAATTGATTAGTAACATGTATTAATATATTCTATTTGGTTTAATCCTTTTATAATAAAATCAAGGCTTAACAAATTGAAAACTTTTTCTAACTGTCTAAAAACTGAAATTTTGTTCGCGTTAACTTCAGCTAAGTGAAATTATCCAAAACAACACAAAATATATATTTATATTACAGTTCATTCGTAAAGAAATAAAATGGTTAAATAAATAAATCACAAAAGATTCATTTCTATTAAATTTATCAAGTTTTACCACCTGCTGTAATATTTATGATGTAGGCATTCAAAATTATTTGGGATTTGTATGATTTAGGATGCAAACCAATTCAGTTATGGGTTTTCTCAAGACATGGTACTCGACATCCTGTATTACCTGTTATACTAAAAATGAACTCTCTAACTCAGTATAAAAGTTATATAAATTCAACAGACATGTGTCAAGAAGATAAAGATGCTCTTAATAAATGGCAACCAACATTGGATGAATTTGAAGCAAAAGAATTAAACAGTCAAGGAAAAGATGACTTAAAATCACTTGGTAAAAGAGTTAGAAAAACGTTTATCGAGTTATTTAATACATCATATGACTCCAGTAATTTTCAAGTATTATAATTGTTTTTTTTTTAATTTACAATTATTTTAATTATAATATTATTTATTATATTACATTTATTTCTGAAATAATACATCGAGTTTATTATAACTAAATACATATAAATAAAGTAGCCTATTTACCTCAAAAAACTGATTTTATATTTTTATAAATAATTCAGGTTTATTATTTTACTTGTGTTAGCTTATTCATAAGATAAATGTCGAAATATTTTGTTGTCTAACGATTCAAATACAGTATTTAATATAAAAACTTCCATGGATCAAACAATAAATCTATTTTATAAGCCATTTAAAAATATATGATGCTACTTAAAAAGTATAGTTTATACTCCTTTAAATTATAAGGGATGTTTTTAAAAAGTAATTATTTGCTGACAAGTTTTGTCAATATTATATTCATTTTGAAAGTAATGGAGTTACTTATGATAAACCGATCATTCTGAATTCAGTAACCTAGGTTTATTATTTGATAATATTTTTTTTACCGAAACTTTATTAATCATTAATTTATTTTTAGTTATACTTTAGGTTTTTTTAAAACATTAATTTTTTTATTTTATTAAATATTTTATATTTATTAAAATATTTAAATCTTTAATATATTAAATAGTGTAAATATTTTTTATTAATTGATAATAATGATTTTATTAGATACTATCAACTAAGAAAGCACGTTGTGTTTATACCGCCAAATATTTTCTAAATGCTTTATTTGATGATATAGTTGTCAAGGATATTGATGAAATACCAACTTATGAAAATAATGATCCTAGATTAGACGTGAGTTATATTAATAAATTACTGTTAATTAAATAATATATTTTGATTGGACTCTTCGTCTTATAAGTTTTCAATAGGAATATCAAGTAAACCTAATGATACGGTAAGGTGGGAAGATCAAGTACAAAAATTTAAAAAGAGCTCGCACGTACAGTCAGTTGTTCAAAGTGTAGCTCAAAAAATGAAATATAGTGATCTAGATATTGGTGACTTGATTTTTTTTTTCCAATTTCCTAAATAATTTTTTTTTATTATATAGAAAAAGTATTGGTTATGCATGACGCATGCCAATATGAAAAAACGTGGCATCTCGCATCTCTTCCAGCTTGGTGTGCATTTTTTTCTGAGAAGGATCTAGAGGTGGTATTTTAAAACACATATTATGGCTATATTAAAAAACTGATACCTATTTCACAAAAAAATAATTTTGAAACTTTTATAATTTGTATAGAGAAAAATGATTTTACCTCGTGTAGAAATTTAAAAATTACTACTCCTGAAATTTTATTTAGTAAATAACAGATAAAATAATCTTAATTTCGCATTTTCACGAAATTTGGGAAGAAGTCATAAGTATAAATTTAAATTAAACCATTCCTAAGAAAAAATAAAATTTATTTAAATTAGATACACTTTTTGTGGGTAATTCGGTATTCATTATTATTAAAATAATTCTAAATTTTTTTTCTTTTAATTTGAATGAAGAATTTAATGTTATCTTTTTTTTGTTCTCATACAAAGAACAATTATTAATTTTTTTTTATGTTTCTATGCTTAAAAAAAGTTTATTCAGTTTATTAAAATTGAAAATATTTTGTTTTTAACATTTTTATACATGTATAATAATTTTACCCGGATTAAATGACTGGTCATTTTTTGTGGAACATCTTATATAAATTATAGTATAATACAAATGGTTTAAGTTATTTTATTTTAGGTTCTTGAATATCTTGATGACTTACATCGTTATTACTTTAACAGTTATGGTAATTCATATAATGAAAGATTCGGTTGTCCACTAGTTAAGGATATGATTGAGAACTTTAAGTACGATTTTTAAATAATAAGATTATAATATTCAAAATAAATTAATATATATATATATTTTTGTGAAGGAAAAAAGTTGAAAGATCAGAAGGGCCAAGAGGAGTGTTTTATTTTGGACATTCCTCAAATTTATTAAGCTTAATTTCTCGGTTAGGATTGTTTAAGGACACTGAACCAATAACTGCTGATAATTTCGATAAAATGAAAAATAGAAAGTTCAGAACTTCTTCCATAGATTCCTTTGCTTCAAATATGATAGTTGCCCTTTATAAATGTGATGATGGTAATTACAAAGTATCTTTTTATGAAAATGAAAAACCTGTCAAAATTGGAGGTGACCATGGATGTTATGACTGCCTATGGAAAGATCTTGAACAACACTTAGTTCCGATTACTTCTGACAAAAAATGTACATTTGAAGATTCTCAATCGAATTCTGCAAATTTCAGTTATATAGAATTTTATTTACTTCTACTATGTGTTTATATAACATTTATGAAATAATTTTCAATCATTAACAAACCAAAACTGTTTGTCAATAATTAAGCAACTCAAGTTTTTTACTGATTATTCTATTCTTTAATGAATATAAAACATGTTTTAAAAAGTTTTACAAATAATTTTCTTTTAACAATTTCTTTTAATATTATTTTATATTTTATCGAATATTTTTAATAAAATGAGTGTTATATAATGTTAAAATTATATAAATGTTATCATTTGTAATTTCCTAAATAGAGTTTTCCATTTTTGATTTCTTAAAATCACCTCCAGAACATTAACAAATTTTCTGAAAAATTAAAATCTGAAGAAAAGTTTTACTAAGACTTTTTGTTATTTTTCATAGCATTTAATATCACAAAAATATGAAAATAATCTGGCTTTGTAATTTAAAGATAATTGAATAACATCAGAAGGTTTTATTATATGTTTGTCAAGAACGCTCTATAATAGTTATTAAAATTGTACAATTTATAAGTTAAATCTTTGATAAATAACAATTAATATCTTCTACTGGTTTAATATATAAAAATGGTGTAAATGGTTATTCAAGACCTTAAAAAAATTAACATAACTTTCAGAATTAAATGGAAATTTCTTTAAAGTTTCGGTAAATTTAAAACATTAATTGCTACTACTTTATTATTGAGTTTATTCACCTTGAGAATTGGTAATAAAAATGAAATTTATTGTTTGGTCAGTGTTTTGAACATCTTAGTTTTAGTTTCGATACAATGCTAAGAAGATATTAATTTAACCATGGTGTGTTTATTTTATTTTTATTTTTTTAGCTCTAACTGCACGTCTTAATTCAAAGACTATCCAGATTGATCAATAGTTATTAAAAACGACTAAAGGATATATTAGTATAACAAATATTATTTTATACTAAAAAAATGCTTAAGCTTTAATACTTCTTTAAAGTATTAATTGAACCTAAACGAATAACATATATATTTATGATTTAATTAGACATTTTACATTATTAATACTACATTGTAACTTGAAAACGATGGTTGTTACAAAGTAATATAACATCATAAATAATTTTAAATTGATTTACATTAAAAAAAATTAATACTATATCTATTCAAACTACAAAAAATATTATTACTGTAAAATTTCAATAATGTTATTTTAAGATAAAAATACTTATTTAAACCTTAATAGTGAAACATATTTCGATGATGAATACTTTATTCATTAATTATCAGATGTACATATTTTTTTAATTTTTGTTAAAATTATAGAAAATTGTTAAAAAAACAATATTGAATACTAAAAACGTAGTATTATGGTACCTTATAAATATTTTAAACATTTGTTCAAACAAGAATGGAAAACGATTAAAAAAAAAATAAAACAAAATTAATTAATTTGTTTATTATTACTACAATAAATTATATGTGTTTTTAACAAATTAGAAGTTCTTTACAAATTTAAACATAAATGTATTATTATTTATCACTACTAAAACAGCTCTCTAGTTTAAAAAGAAAAAAATATTTGAACTTTAGAAATAAATAAATTTATTACAATTCTTAAAATTTTCGTTTTTATCATCGTATTGTATATCTGGGGCGTGGTAAGGGGCGGTTGTCACACTAGTTGTTGACAAAACTTTAGTGTTAAGCTGCGCCTACCGCCAAAGATGGACAGATGGGTGACCATGCGTGCGCTTCTACGGTGGCCAAAAAGCACCACGTTCCCAGTGCAGAAGGAAACGGGAAACCACTTCACTTAATTTCTCAGGATTTAGCTAAGATATGACAAGGCTTAGCATTTAGAAAAGAAGAAGAAGATCAATAATATCCTGTTTGATATGTTTACACTTTAAACCCGTTATCTTCCATTATGTTAAATTTTTTTTGTTAAGATCAAACGGGCTTACAATTTTATTACCAACCTCTTTAGAATACAATCTTACTATAGTACTTTTTACTCTATTCAATTGGAAGTAACTAAAATTAAAAATTTTCCGAGATTTTTTTTTTGCTAAATTTACTAATTTCTTAAAGTTTACTTTTAATATTATTGTCCTCAAAATTTAAACAAAAATATTCCTATACATATGTAGAATGCAACAGATATAACTAACAACTCTTATAATATAATTAATATTTCGCTATTTTTTAAACATTTTCTTTGAAAATCAAAGCATGCAAGTATTTTGTCAACAATATTATTTTATTATATAATAATATAAAAAAACCCCAGCTTAGTGGGGTCGTGGCATAGTGGAAACGTTGCATAGTTGGGTCCACTATAAATTTAATCTGACAGTGATTAAAATCACTATCATAAGTAACGCTTCGATGCAAATCTGTAGATGGTGTTTAATTCTAAAAAATTGATGGATAATTACAAAAGCAACATCAACTTCTATTTCCTTAATTACACCCAGATTAGTAATTCTTTTAATTATATATTATATTATTTTTAAAATTAATTGTTTTCAAATTATTATTGATTTTGATTTTTAATATGTTAAAAGTAATCATTTTGAACCTACTTTTTTTTGTCCTTAATAGAAAAAGTTTTAATAAAAAAAATAATTTATTACTATAANAATAGTAAAAGTTTTAATAAAAAAATTAATTTATTACTATAACTTTTAGCTCAACTTGCAAGTTTGAAATTGACATTACTAAATAGAAAAAAATGAAATTGTTAAGATTAATATACAATCAGGAAATTTTATAATTATTATTTACAGTACATTTATCAGAAAAGTTCGATTTTTTTACATTTTTATCGTAATAGATCACTTAAATAAAAATCATAGTAATCATTTCTAATTAACTTTTGGTGTTTAGAAAGATTTTAGAATGGAAATATTCAGAATTTAATTAATTTTAATGATTATATATCTAAAAAAACCAATAAAAAAAAAGTTGTTAAAAAGATTGACTCAATTGAGCGTGTTATAAAATTTGATTATAATTGTAAAAATCCATCGTTAAATTTAGGTGAAACTAAAAACATTTTTTTTTTAAATTTATTATTTATATAGCAACATGTTACAAAAAAATTTGGAATATTATAGACTAGCAGTAGCACACACAAATAGAGTTAAAAAATACTACATTATAAAATTTATAAAATAAATTACAAAGTAAAATTATTTACTTTTGTAGTTGAATATTTTTATCATATCAAATCTAATTCGACAGTAAATACTTTAAGAATATTAGAAATTATAGATTTTAACTGTTTGTATGGAAAAATCTGGTTAAGCTACTTTTTATTTGAATAAGGAATATTTTTTCGATTTTTAAGAGTAATAACTTAGAGTAAATACGAATTGTAATCATTTGTCGTATCGTTGAAAAAAGTAGGTCTAGTGAGTGTTGGCAAAATAAATCGTAGCCACAAAAAGAACCACATAATAAAATAATAGTAACATGAATATAAATTTCTTCTCACGAGGGGAGACTATAGTGATAGGATCATTTATATTTATTGAAGTTATTGAATCTAAATGAGATAAATATCAAATGATTTGAAAATTTTATTCTAACTCAAAAAAAAATGCAAAATATTAATTGCCGCAGACGAATTTGAACCTCGTACCGTAAGCGTAAAAGACACAAGTGTTACCAATTCGGGACCTGTTCGTTGCTTTCGCAGTATAACAAAATTTAAGCTAACTCAGATTTAAAAATTACTTTTTCAACATTAAAAAAGTAAAAAAATTTTAATAAGTTTAATTTCTTTTAAAATTAAATACTATCTAAAGATTTGCATCGAAGCGTTTTTTTTTTTTTTTTTGATAGTGATTTTAATTACTTGATCCAACTATGCCACGTCACCACTGTGCCGCGACACCCTTGTGCTGGGTTTTTATTATTTGATCTTGGTAAGGTTAAAAGAGGTAACACCTTCATATTTTTTAATTTAAAACTATCTTAACTAATAATAGTTTTTAATTTTTAAATGTTTCCATGAAATGTGTTCCTTAAAAATTTTTCAAATTAAAATTTATAATACTTTGAATGTGTTATTATTCTACATTTGTAGTATCATCAAAAATATTTGCTTAATCACATTCACGGTAATAATAAACTATTTATTGAGAAAAATGATTCTATATTTAATAATATAATGTTCAGTTTAATTTTTGAATTATTTTACATCCATAACACACATATTCTTAATATACAACAGTATTTTTCTCTTCAAAATAATAAATCACACAATTTTACTGATATTATGAATAATTCATTTTAATAGAGTGTAGTAAAAATAAATATAGCTGGTACTATGGTGATAATGACAGAACCTAAAATAATAAAATTAAAACCAAAGTTTTGCTCCTCCAATATGTGAGAGAAGTGTTCTGTCCTTTAATAAATATAAATTAGTTAAAAAATAAATAATAACAAGACATTTCCCGTAAAATGTTTATACCATAGATCACAAGACAGTTTTATTTTCAATTTTAATGAGTCTGGAAAACATAAAATACACTAAATTTGTTATAGCTTTTTTTGTAGAAATGAGAAAAAAAATACAAATAAAAGAGTATCCAAATTAACAACAATGGTTCCTTATCCAGCTGCTTTACACGAACAATTAATTTCTACTTATATTCTGTATACTTTAACTCGTATTTTAAAATCTATAAAATATATATAGAATATAGTCATCGTATCTCCTAAAATAATTTTCACTATATTCACAAATTGTATATCTCAATGGTAATCTCAATATAAATTTAATATTCTTACAATAGCCAAATTATAAAAATAAAAATCACCAGATGTACATTAAAAATATTTTAAATTGGTTTTATTATTTCCTTATTGATATATTTTTATAGTTTTTTACGTAGTTCATTTACATATTTATAGTAATTGACAAAATACGCATTGTTTTTTTTTAAATTAATGTGTTTTTCCCTTAAAGAAAATTGAAAAATAAAACATATTTGCTGATTGTTAAATTCTGATATATTCTACATAGAAAATTTATTTGCGTTTTAAAATAAATTTAAATACATAAAATTCATAAAATAAAATAACAACGTTTTAAAAAAAATTTATACTTCCTTTGTTCAATCATTTACAATATTTTATTACAACGATATACAAACTAAATTTTATAAAAAAAAAAAACACATATATTACTATAAGATAAAAATACAATTTGAACAAAAATATTAAAAAGAGTAACCATCATTTTTATTTTGTTTGATAATCATTATCAATTTTTTTTTATTGAAATTACGTAAATATAAAAGTATAATTGACTTATGTTATGTTATGTTTAAAAATATCCTTAGGCATAATCTAAAAAAAAAAAATTTTGAAATTTATAAAAATTACCTTTGTTTTTATATTTTCCCTGTAGATAGTGACTAAGAATACTTCCACGGTCCCTCTGACAGTCTTAAAAGGCAACTTATGAGGTTGGGTTGGACTTGTGTATGAGGGAGGAAAAAATATAGATACAAGTAAGAATAGGTACTTGGAATGTTGGAACATTAACTGGTAGAAGTAGAGAATTAATAGAAGTATTGAAGAGAAGAAAAGTTAACTTTTGTTGTGTACAGGAAACTAAGTGGAAATCAGAGAAATCAAGGAAAAAAGGCGAAGGATATAAAATAATATACCCAAGGAAGTATAGTACAAAGAATGGTGTAAGAATAAGAATGGACGAGGAATGAAAAGTAAAGTAGTAGAAGTAGCTAGGAAAAGGGAATTTAATTTCTTTACAAAAATATTGTTTCAATTGTGCTTATCGAAAAATTGTGTTTAAAACACTGTATTTTAAATATATAAGCATCATGAGCATAATATGCTCTTAGAAAAATTAAAGATTGTTTTTAAACTTTTTTCATGCATTTTTGTAGGGCAATTTTAGACGATTTTTAAAATCATTTATGTTCGGATCTTATTTATGACAAAATTATTATGTTAAGCAATTAATTCAAAATTCTTCAGTATATGAGCATCTATTAAGTAGTATTAAATATATCTAATGAACAATTTTTCTTATTACGTCTATAAAGTATACATAAAATAACAATTAACAAATGAATATAAAGTAAAAATTTTTATATAGCTAGAGATGGTTTTTTCTTTGTAAATAAAATTTGTACTATCTTATATTATTCGAACGTAAAACATACAATTTTATATATTGATATATCAAATTGTAATTTTTATATTTGTTCGATTCATACATGATATTTAAATTACTGTGATTACTTAAAACTATTTCACGGACGAATAATTTCATGCTAAAGAATAGAATTATCGTTCAACATATATTATTCATTTATTAATTTAGTAGTAAAATCAAATTATTATTCAGTAAAATATATTATTTGACAATGATGAATAATATAAAAATAAAATAATAAAACATGTTTTCATTTGAATTATCTCTTAGAAAAAAAAACACGATACGTAATAATATATGTAGCAAAACAAAAATTGAGTTTTTATACACAAATCATTTTTATTATTTTTAAATGCTAAAAATTGTTTGATTTTAAGTTAATAGAAGAAATTTTTTGTATAATCACTTTATAAAATAGCTATTTTATGCGAAATTTTACAAAAAAAATAGTTCAATTTTAGGCCCACAACCCATTGGTTTATAATGTATTAACTAAAAAACCGATAGATCAGTGGAGTCGAGGCACAGTAAGGATGTAGCTTAAATGGGACAAGTATAGATGATATCTGACAGTGATTAAAATCACTATCATAAGAAGCGCTTCGTAGCAAATCTGTAGATCGTGTTAAATTAAAAAAAATTGGTGGATTATTCAAAAAGCAAATTTCCTTATTTATATCCTGAGTTAGTTCTTAGATTTAAAAGTATATTTATAAATAAATTTTTATCATAGTAATTAAATAGAGTATGAAATTGATATTTAATAATTTAGTATTGTAATTGTTATGGAGAAATCATAAAAAATTATTAAGTAGATATTACTTTAATGGCAAACATGTATAAAAGTTGAAAGGCTTGATGCTTTTCAAAAAAAAATTATTTCTTACTTATGAATAAAGGTCTACAAGGATTTTTCATAAGAGATTAAAATATACTTTTCTAAACCCATTTTTGCGCCTATTTCAAATCTGCTACTACAGTTTTGCTAATTAACTAAGTAATAACGAAATCGCTCTAATTAATATAACAAATATTTATGTTTGATTAGTGTGTTATGTATGAATAATCAATAAATATATTTTAATTTAAAAAATACGTAACAAGCATAATGCATTATGTGCAGTATATCAATATGAATAATTATCCAAACAGCACAATATAAGGAAAATTAAAGAATATTCAGATCATGCTTTTATTATTCTTGTAAGTTCTGACAACCTTCTATTAATATGAAAATTTTCTTTTGTTGCACCTCATTAAATATATTTAAACACCAAGAATAGCATAGCAATGCTTATTAAGATTTCTATTTATATGATTTATTACAATAAAACGTTTTTATCGAAATTTTGAGTTTTCCTTATAAATTTACTGTTAATAGTAATTACATAAGTTTCTGATCACTCATTATTTTTCTTAACTTTGAGGTAGAAAAGTAATCAAAATAAGTTTAAATTTATATTTATTGTAAGTTAGATTTATGTAACTTTTATAAAAATTGGTGGACTTATTGCTATGGCTAACTCTTGTAAGATATTTAAAAATAAACAAAAAAAAATGTGAATACAAAAATAGCATGTTTTTAAATACGGTAGCCATTTGCACGGAGAAGACAAGTCGACAGGATAAATGTTGTTTTTTTAATTTATAGTATGTAACATAAGATTTAATTTGACATATGTGTAAAGGACGCAGTATTCTTTTTAATTTTAAAATAGTAAATTTTTCACAATTTAAGTTGAAAAAATTTAATTTTTTCAATTTTTGTGTGTAACGAGAGCATAGAAATACTGTTATAATTTTTTTAGTCTGAAAAATAATTTTATTTTTATAATAAATAAATAATAATCAATCAAAAATTATTTGCATGCTTTAACAAGATTTTTATTTCTAAAAATGTAGAATCATTAAAAAAAAACCGTATATCATTAATTTATTTTTTAAGTGACAATAAAACTGCCTGACAGCTACCCTTAGAAACCTAAAAATAGTGTTAGTTATATTAATTGCATTTACTTCACTAACTTATTTGACTTAAAGTTTATTTATTTATAATTTATTGAATTGAACATAGTTATAATAAAAAATTTTATTTAAACATCTAATTAAATTGTCAAATTAAAATAACACACAACTTTGTAAATCTTGAACAATAGAAAAACGTGATTCGTTTTTAGTATTATTAGATAAAAACAAAAATATAATGTTAAGGACAAAAAAAAAATGTTATTAACTAGATATTTTTTGTTGGTCCTATTTTTATGTGTTATGATAATACACATTTTGATGTGTATTGCATGAAATTCTAAAAATATTTAGTGATTTATTTCGGTCTCAGTGTGGTACAGAAAGGGCTACACTCCTGAAAAATATAAATAGACTCCTAAATGAAAATGTTGATAATGTTATTTTATATTGATTATGACTGATATTGTTATTTTATCTAAGCACGCTGAAAATTGTATTTATTTTTGTTTCTTCAAAATTAAAAATGGTTCTTTTTAGCTCTAATATTACAAAAAAATTTAATGATAATTTTAGGACAAAGTACTCAATGAATTAATTGCATTTTAATACATTGAATCGGTATGTAGTGTGGGCTAGTATTGCCTGTAAAGATTTATGTACATTACGTTAGCGTTCCATACTCACTCATAGTATTAAAATGCTTATAACTCAATGAGTAATTGTACAACAACTGTCGTAATCCATGCAATCTGTATAAAACAACCTGTATAGTTTGTTAAAACATGAATCATTGGTATCTTAGTATTATGGCTTAAAAATTTTTTTTCGACAACACATTTATGACATCATTTGCTAAAATAACATATTTGTAAAATTTAACAGAATCTCTTTCAGTAAAAATATTCATTTAGGTAGTCTAAAGGGTCCAGTGGTACAACTTAACCATAAGGAATTTCAAAGTGAATTTAACGGTGCCCTTTCAATTTAAAAGCTGCTTTTTGATAAATTTTGATGTCCTCATTTCAATACAAATTTCTAATTTTTATAATATTTATAGCAAAAGAAAACTTGGTTAACATTCTCATGGGTTGTACCGCTGTCAGGGTTATAACAACATAAACCTGTAAACTAAGTTAATTTTTAAACTGGTTAATTTATTATCTAATATAATAATTATATTAGAGAATAAAAATTTTTTTTTTTTGAAAGATTTTTACATAATAAAATGTTGACATGTTTAACTTTACCATACGTTAAATATATAATGAAATATTAATAATTAACTATTGAATCATAATTATACAAATTTATATTTGCTATTAATTATTGCTATTTTCATATAATTATTTTAAAATTATTAATTCGAAAGTTTTTTTTTGTAATAATTTATAAGGGCTCTTTGAGTTAAATATAGTTATATAAGCTTTCATCTTTTTCCTGTTAAAATTAATTAGTCTTGTAATAGTAGACTTAAATTTATAAAAAAATTTGCAGAGAATAAATTGATTTTTACCTCCCCTAAATTATTTTTATATAAATGTCATATAATAAAAAAAGAAATAGAGGAGTGCAACGGCAATATTTGAGGTGATTAAGCCCTCCTATGATTTACGCTTATGCTTGTATTAGGTTTCTTAGAGATTCTCATATATCAATAATATTAGGATATTTATTTATTTTAAGTATCTCATCAGATTAATTACAATCAGTTATAAATCAGTTTATTTATCTTGAACTTTATTGTCTAATTATGGTTGATTTTTATTTTTATTTTAACGGATTCTTTTCCTACTTTAAGTGTTGATAGAATTAACAAACACAATTTTTATGTGGCACGCCTTAATAAAGGTATTTAGAAAATACCACAACATATAAATTTATTTTTGAGCTTTTAACTTTTATTGATTTTTATGCCAGCTTTAAGTTAATTATGCAAAATCAAAACAAAACTATAAAAAAAAATAGTACAGACGTGATAATAAATTACACAATTATATATCATCAAACGAAAATGTTATTTTTAATATTTGATTGTAATGACGTTATATTATTTTTTTCTACAATAATTTTGAAGTATTTTTCTATTTATATTTAAACAAGAGATGTTATGACAAAAAATATCTGGAGTGAATAAATTATACTTGCTAACTGAATAATATTTTCAAAATTGTTTAAACTTTTATTAAGTATTTTTTTTTTTTTTTTTTTT